>NC_045541.1:180514034-180581534 GCF_009769535.1 Thamnophis elegans | reverse complement strand
AGGAGGGAAAGAGGAAGAGGGGGAGAGAGAATGAGAAAGGGGAGAGAAAGAGGGAGAGAGACAGAGAGAGAGAAAGAGAAAGAGGTGAGGGGGAGAGAGAGAGGGAAGGAGAGAGAGAAAGACAGAGGGAGGGAGAGAAAGAGAAAGAGGGGAGAGAGAGAGAGAGGGAGAGAGGCACAGAAAGAAAGAGAAGAGAGAAAGAAAGGAAAGGAGAGAAAGAGGGTGAGAGAGAAAGAAAAGTAATAGATAGATAGATAGTGAGAAAGAGGAAGGGAAGGAGGAGGGAAGAAGAGAGAGAGGGAGGGAAAGAGAGGGAGGGAGGAAGAGAGAGGGGGGAAGAGAATGAGAAAGGTGGGAGAGAAAGAGGGGAGAGAGAGAGAAAGAGAAGAGAGGGCGAGAGAGAGGGAGGGAGAGAAAGAGAAAGAGGGGGGAGTGAAAGAGAGGGAGAGAGACAGAGAGAGACAGAGAAGAGAAAGAGAGGGAAGGAGAGAGAGAAGAAAGAAAAGGTATTCTTTTCGAAAGCAGAAGGTTGAAATGCCCATGGATCCAGGAGATTTGGGACCTGGGCAAAGGGCTCTGTTTTTCCAGTCATGCAGAAGACCCCGCATGGGGCGGGAAAGATGCTGCTCAGAAACCTTTGGACAAATGCACAAAGGCAGGGACACCCTCCCCTCCCCCTCATCCCTTGCAAAAGCTGGGCTTGTTTCTGGGGAGGGGGAGGGGGGCTCACCGTTCTTTAAGGCCCTTAATGAAAAACAGGGATTGCTTCCCTAAGTGGCCTTAAGGTCCCTTAATCCCCCAGGGATCAGCTCCTTTATCTCTTCCAGGAGCTTCCAGGGGGAAAAAAATAGGAGGCTTATAACACAAGCTCCTTCTTTTGTTGTTGTTGTTTTAACAATATGCTTTGCCTTTTCCGTCCAAGGAAAGGTGTGAAGATTCTGCCAATGGGCTAGAAAGAGTGGGAGAAGCTGTGGGGGTGCCTTCCAAGGGGGGGGGGGTTTACAGGGGTCAGGGAATTTTGGGGTGCCTTCAACTACCACAGGAGGTGAGGACTTTGGTTCTGTGCCGATCTTGAAAAGCTAAGCAGGGGATACGGCTGCTGGCAGGAGGTCCTCGGCTTCCGACCGGTTGCTTAGCAACTATTCAAAGTTCTGACGGGCCTAGCGCTTGCCACCAATGGTCACTTCCCTCCTTCCCTCCCCCCCCCAATGTCACAGGACTGAGGCCCCTATTATTGACGGCTTTTTGCAACATTCCCACAGTCGGGGGGGGGGGGGAGGTGGCATGTTTTATGACGGTTTTGGCAAAAGTCGGCATTGACGTCTGGTGTTTGGGGGTAAACGGAGCCCACCATGAACCTGTTAGGTTGCTTCACGGTTGCCCGTCGGCGCCCAGAAAAAGGCGATAAAAGGATTTACGACCGTGGTGACTTACGACCTCCGTTTTCCAGGCTCGATGAGGGTCGCAAGTGGAGCTCTCCGTGGTTCTGAAGTTTGAATTGGCCTCCAGATTTCCGTTTGAGGGAGAGAGGAAGGAAGAGGAAGGAAGGAAGGAAGGAAGGAAGGAAGGAAGGAAGGGAGGAAGGAAGGAAGGAAAGAGAGTAAACAGAGGAGAGGAATGGAGGGGGTGGAGGGAGGAAGGGAGGGAGGAAGGACGGGGAAAGAAAAGCGGAGGGATGGAAAGAAGAAAAGAAAGGTGGGAGTTTAGTTTACTTTATTGTCATTGGACATGGAGGGAGGGAGGACAGAGAGAAAAGGAAACAAGTAGAGACTATGGAAGGAAAAGCAAGAGAGTGGGAGAGGAAGAAGGAGGGAGGAGGAAGAGGAGAGAGAAGGAGAAGGAAGGAAAGACAAAGAGAAAAGAGTGGGAGATTTGGGAGGGAGGCAGGCAGGCAGGCAGGCAGGCAGGCAGGAAGGAAGGAAGGAAGGAAGGAAGGAAGGAGGGCTGTGATGGCATAGTGGTCAGAATGCGATATTAACAATAGCAGACTTATACCGCTTCATAGGGCTTTCAACCCTCTCTAAGCGGTTTACAGAGTCAGATCGCCCCCAACAACAATCCAGGTCCTCATTTTACACCCACCTCGGAAGGATGGAAGGCTGAGTCAACCCTGAGCCAGCGAGATTTGAACAGCCGAACCGCCGAACTAGGAGTCAGCTGAAGTAGCCTTCAGTACAGCACTCTAACCACTGCGCCACCTCGGCTCCTGATAGATAGATATTGCAGGCTAACTCTACTCACTACCAGCAGTTCGATCCTATCCAACTCAGGGTTGACTCAGCCTTCCATCCTTCCGAGGTGGATAAAACGGGGACCCAGATTGTTGGGGGCAAGAGGCTGACTCTGTAAACCGCTTAGAGAGGGCTGTAAAGCACTGTGAAGCGGGATATAAGTGAAAGTTTGCTATTGCTATCCAGGATTGTCCGAACATTTGCTCCTAGGCATGGACAGTCAAGAAATGGCCGGGCTGGACTTCCGTTCCTTTCCTTCCTGCATTGGTTCTTCTGCATTTGGTAGCTTTCCATAATGAGCTAATAACTAGGACCAGTTAAAGAAGAGATTTCCCTCTACTCTCTTAAACCATTCAATAAGAAGTACGGTTCTACAGACTTTCCAAAGAGAGAGAGACTCACCTTGAATAACAGAATAATTGGAAGGGTACCATGGAGGACTTCTAGTCCAACCACCTTGCTCAGGCTTAGGATGTACCACAGGTAGGGAGCCACCATGGAGAAGGTCCTTCTTCTTGGACCCACCAGGTGGACCTCCTTAAGAGAGGGATCCATAACATCTAATTTCCATTTTTTGCAGGGATGATGTTCCACAGGGAGGGAGCCACCATGGAGAAGGACCTGCTTCTTGGTCCCACCAGGTGGACCTCCTTAAGAGAGGGATCCATAAATCTAATTTCCAATCTCTGCAAGGGTGATGTTCCACAGGGAGGAGCCACCATGGAGAAGGACCTGCTTCTTGGTCCCACCAGGTGGACCTCCTTAAGAGAGGGGATCCATAACATCTAATTTCCAATCTCTGCAAGGGTGATGTTCCACAGGGAAGGAGCCACCATGGAGAAGGACCTGCTTCTTGGTCCCACCAGGTGGACCTCCTTAAGAGAGGGGTCCCATAACTTCTAATTTCCAATCTCTGCAGGAATGATGTCCCACAGGGAGAGAGCCACCACAGAGCCACCTTTAGGGGAGATCTCAAGAGAGGGCACCCATAACTTCACCCCTATACCATGGCTGTCCAGTCTCTTCTTAAAGACCTCCAGTGATTGAGCAGCCACAACTTCTGGAGGCAACTTCTGTTCCCTTGGTTAATTGTTCTCACTCTTAAGGAAGTTTCTCCTTAATTCCAGGTTTTCTCCTTGATGAGTTTGCTTCTTGTTCTGCCCTCTGGTGCTTTAGGAAAAAGTTGACTCCCATCTTCTTTGGGGCAGCCCCTCAAATATTGGAAGACTGCTATCATGTCCCCCCCTGGTCCTTCTTTTCTCTAGGCTGGCCATAATCAAACTCCTGCAACGTTCTTCATATGTTTTAGTCTCCAGGCCTTTAATCATCTTAGATGTTCTTCTCTGCACTTCTTCCTCAAAGATCAACATTTCCCCCCCGTAATGTGGTCACTAAAACTGGATGCGGTTTTAACCTCTAACCCTTTGATCACTTTTGTTGCATCTTCTCTGAAGACATTGGGTGAAGACAGGACCCCGAAAGGATTAATGAATGACTCCAGTTAGTTTGAAGCATTGAATGAATGGCCACTGGGTCTTGTCTTGTCCAAGGCATCAAGGGCCACTCAGTTGTGGGAGTTGAGAATCCCCTATCTAGTTTATTATTAATTAAAAAATATATATGTACGGCCGCCCAACTCACTCAATGTGACTCCAGGAGACGCAGAGAAACAGAATAATCTCCCACCCCCAACTGATGATGATAATCAAGCCAAACACTTGATGGGCTCCATATCACCATGGAGCTGACCAACCCAGGTCTTCACGGCCTTTCAGAAGAGTGTCAAGGTGTGGGCCAATCTTATCTCTGCAGGGTTGATGTTCCATAGGAAATGAAAGGACCCACCATGGAGAAGGCTCTTCTCCTTGGTCCCACCAGATGGACCTCCTTAAGAGAGGGGACCCATAACTTCTAATCCCCAAACTCTGCAGGGATGATGTTCCACAGGGAGGGAGCCACCATGGAGAAGGTCCTTCTTCTTGGACCCACCAGGTGGACCTCCTTAAGAGAGGGGATCCATAACATCTAATTTCCTATCTTATCTCTGCAGGGATGATGTTCCACAAGGAAGGAGCCACCATGGAAAATGACCCTCTCCTTGGTCCCACAAGATGGACCTCCTTAAGAGAGGGGTCCCATAACTTCTAATTTCCAATCTCTGCAGGGATGATGTTCCACAGGGAAGGAGCCACCATGGAAAATGACCCTCTCCTTGGTCCCACAAGATGGACCTCCTTAAGAGAGGGGTCCCATAACTTCTAATTTCCAATCTCTGCAGGGATGATGTTCCACAGGGAAGGAGCCACCATGGAGAAGGACCTGCTTCTTGGTCCCACCAGGTGGACCTCCTTAAGAGAGGGGACCCATAACTTCTAATTTCCAATCTCTGCAGGAATGATGTCCCACAGGTAGGGAGCCACCACAGAGCCACCTTTAGGGGAGATCTCAAGAGAGGGCACCCATAACTTCCCTGCCTCCCCGTTCTGGTGAGTTGGGTAGAAGTAACTGGTAAAAGAGTTTTCTTCAGATCACTGAAGGGGAAGAAGCAGAACCTTGAATTGGAACCAGAAGGAAATCCAGCAACCAATGCAGCCCACAAAATAGACGAGACAAAATTTGATTTATAAAAAAAAAAAACCCATTTTGAAGCAATTGAAGTTACTTCAAGATACTTCAAGGGCAGCCCCATGTACAGCACACTGCAGTAGTCAATTCTGCAGGTGTCCCAAAGCTAGAAGGGAGAGGGAATATTTTAAGAGGCGAATTTTGTGGTTGTGGCGAGCTGCCCAGAGTTGTGTTTAAGATGGGCGGTCCTCCAAATATTTGAATAAATGAATTACGGTATTCGTGGATATTTTTAACCTGTGTTTGAGTAGATGTGGGAGCATGAGAAGCAAAAAAAATTCATATTACAATCATTCGTGGCCTCCTTATCGTGGGACGCCGGTGGTGGACAATCAGGATGAAGTCTTGAGCTGGGCAAAACATGTATTTTGTTCGAAGATGGTGATGGGACAAAATTGGCCTTTGGGGGGGGGGTCAAACTCGGCTCCTTCACACATTCTCCGCTGCTCAGGTTTTTGACTCTGAACATCTGTTCTTTGCAGATGTTGTAGAAAGTGCCTCTGATATGAACAGAAGGAAGAACCTTTGTCGGTGGAGACTCTTAGCCATTCAAGTCATGGTTGTCCCAAAGATGGTTTTTTTTCCAAGAGGCAACTGGACGTTTGTTCTTCCTTGAAGAGGTTTCGCTTCTCATCTAAGAAGCTTCTTCAGTACTGACTGAATGGTGGAGAATGGAAGGATTTATTTCCTTGAAGTCATGTGGTTGTTAGCGCTTTTCTGAGAGTCCTTGAGGCCACTTGATGCCCCAAGATCAGTGTTTCTCAACCTTGGCAACTTGAAGATGTCTGGACTTCAACTCCCAGAATTCCCCAGCCAGCGAATGCTGGCTGGGGAATTCTGGGAGTTGAAGTCCGGACATCTTCAAGTTGCCAAGGTTGAGAAACACTGCTCTAGATGGATAAGTCTCCAACCTTTCTGGCTTTCTGGCAGACTGGACATCTTCAAGTTGCCAAGGTTGAGAAACACTGCCCAAGATATATTGACCTCCAAGTGGCCTCAACGACTCTCCGAAAGAACGCAAATGCACAGCTGTCTGCAAGGAATATAAATCTTTCCATTCTTCACCATTCAATCAGAACCGAAAAAGCTTCCCGGATGAGAAGTGAAAAGTCTTCAAGGAAAAAACAACAAGGAAGCCCAGTTTATCTCATATTATTATTATTATTAAAAGTCTGTAGAGATTCTCAGTCATCCAGATCACGGTTGACCCAAAGGTGCTTTATTTTCAGAAGGCAACTGGACTTCCTTGTTTTCTTTCTTTTGAAGACATTTCACTTCTCATCCGAGAAGCTTCTTCAGCTCTGACTGGATGGGGGAATGGAAGGAATTACCGTATTTTTCGGAGTATAAGAAGCACCTTTTTCCCTCAGAAAAGGGTTCCACCACAAAACTGCGGTAGACTAAAGCGCGTGTGACTAAAGCGTGGTGACAAAACCGCACCGTCAAAACCGCGTGACAACAGCGCGCCGACAACAGCGCGCCGACAGAAGCGCGCTGTAACATAACCCTAAAAATAACCCTAACCCTAAACCTAACCCTAAACCTTAAGTTAAATCGCGCTTCTGTCGGCGCGCTGTTGTCGGCGCGCTGTTGTCGGCACGCTTTTGACATCGCGGTTTTAGCCCCGCGGTGTTGTCGGCGCCCTTTTGACGTTCGCGGTTATGTCGTGCCACTCAGAAAAGAGGCTGAAAATCTGGGTGCGTCTTATACACTGAATACAGCATTTTTTGCCTCCCAAAACCCCGCCCCCTTCACCAAAATGGCCGTGCGGAGCCTGTAGGAGGCTTTCAGAGAGCTCCCGGGGGGCTGGAGAGGCAGACATGAGTGAAAAACGGTCCGTTTTTTGCTCAATTCTGCCCCCCCAGCCCTCAGGAGTACTCTATAAGCCTCCTAAAAACTATGCAAGCAATTCTTTTGACAAAAAAATGGGCCTCTTTTTGCAAAAAAACAGGCCGTCTTTTGCTTGTTTGGGGGGGGGGCACCCCCTAGGAGCACTCTGCAAGCCTCCTAAAGGCTATTCGTGCCTTTTTTTTGAGGAAAAAAAACCGGGCCCGTTTTGGGGAGGTTTACAGAGTGCAAAAACTTTTTTTTCTTTTTAATTTGCCTCTTCAAAACCTTGGTGTGTCTTAGACTTTTAGACTGTGTTTGTTAGAAATCCATACCGTGTACGGGTTCTGGGAAGTCGGAGGGGGGGAAGGAGGAGGGGGGTTGGGGGGGGGGGGAGGGAGGGAGGGTATATATTAGGCTAGACAAGAATTTGGTGGTAAACTAGAATTATTTTGACATACAAAAAATTGTACTTCAATGCCTTACTGATTGAGGAATGATGAAATGTTTGTCTTAAAAGAAATAAAACTTTTGAACATGGGGAAAAAAAAACCTTGGGTGTCTTATACTCCGGTGCGTCTTATATTCCAAAAAATACGGTATATTCCTTGCAGACAGCTGGGCATCTGCATCCTTTTCAGGCTTTTAGCTCCTGCAATTTGGGATGAACCCCCTTCGAATGGGGTGGAAGTAGGAATGGATTTCCAGAGAAAAATTCCAGACTACAGGAACCAGGAGGACCGTCTTCTGCCACATACCTCCCTCAGACCAATAAGATCGCACAGGATGGGCCTTCTCCGGGTACCTTCAGCGGGACAATGCCGGCTGGCGGTGCCTAGGAGTAGGGAGTAGGGAGTAGGGCCTTCTCTGTTGTTGCTCCGGCCCTATGCAATGAGCTGCCCCCAGAGATCCGGGCCCTGCCCACTCTCATGGCCTTTCGCAAAGCCATTAAAACCTGGCTTTTCCAGCAGGCCTGGGGCTGCTGACCCCTTAATGGAGGTCCAGCCCCATCCGATTGAGTGTCTGTTGTGTTCCTTTTTAATTTGCTGTGTCCCATTGTTTTTAATAATTCTTTTTAATTCTTTTTTTTCATTTCTGTAAGCCGCCCGCATAGAAATTAAATAAATGAAATGAAATGCTCAGGTGATCCCGATGACACAGATAAACCTCCAAGTGGCCTCAATGACTCTCTAATGCCATGATGGCCAACCAATGGCGTAGCGCCATAGGTGGGATGCAGAGCCCTCTCTGCGGGCACGCCAGCCGTTACCCCAGCCCACCTCCAGGTATTGGACCTGGGTACTTGAGAGACCACCTGCTGCCAATTACCTCCAACAGACCTATTAGATCCCACAGATTAGGCCTCCTCCGAATTCCATCCACTGGCCAATGCCGATTGGCTACCACCCAGAGGAGGGCCTTCTCTGTGGCTGCTCCGGCCCTCTGGAACGAGCTCCCTGTGGAGATTTGGACCACACCACCCTCCAGGCCTTCCACAAAGCCTTAAAAACCTGGCTGTTCCGACAGGCCTGGGGCTGATGAGTTCCTGTCCCCGCTCAAATGATGTGGCTGTTGATTGTTTTTAAAATTGTGGTGTTGTGTTATCCGTTGTTTTTCTTTTTCTTTTTTTCCTGTTTGTACCCCCTCCCCCTTGACTTGGTTTGTGCCGCCCTGAGTCCCTCTGGGAATAGGGCGGCATAGAAATACAATAAAATCGAAAATCAAAATCCACCGTGCATGTGTGCATGCCTCCCGCGACCAGCTGGTTTTCGGGTCTCTGGCGCGAATGCGTGTGGGGGACGGGGCGCATGCAGGGACATGGGCGCGTGTGCAGGAGGTGCTTGCATTGTATTTTGGGGTTGTGCACGGCACCGAAAAAGTTAGCCATCACTTCTCTAAAGGGATGCAAATGACCAGCCCTCTTCAAGGAATATAAATCCTTCCATTCCCCCACCATTCAGTCCAGGGTGGGTTTCTCGCCCCGTTCCAACCGGTTCGGTTGGAACGGGGCCAGCAGTGTCCTCGTGGACGCGCGTGGTGCACGCATGCGTACTAGTATCTGCGCGACGCTCCAGCTGCTCCTGGACGATCGCGCAGGCGCTGTATGCGTCCTGCGCATGCGTGGAAGCGCATAACTCGTCAAAACCAGGTAAGGACTGCGGGCGGGCGGGTTACTTACTTCCGGGTTCGGCGACCAACCAGTTCGCAGGGACCGCTGCGAACCGGTTGAAACCCACCCTGATTCAGTCAGAACTGAAGAAGCTTCTTGGATGAGAAGCGAAACACCTTCAAGGAAGAACAAAGGAAATCCTGTTGCCTCCTGAAAAAGCAGCAGCTGTGAGACCTGGAATGTTTGGAAAATATGGCCCAATGTATCTCATTCTAATATTATGACGGTTCATCGCAGGAGTCAGTCAGTGGTTCAAACCGAATTTGACATTTTTGCCGGCAATACAAAAACAAGTAAATGAAGACACAGCCAAGATTCGAGAGAAAGGAAATCTATTAGTGCAAAAAATTAACAGTTCTCTAGTACAGTACAATATATGGAGAGAAAAAAAAAGAGAAACATACAATTGATTCGATTTTAGTCAACAACCAATTCTGGAGCAAGAAGAGAAAATCGACGCAATTTGCTTTCATTTTTATTTTTAAATTCCTGCACGAAGTCTAGCTTTTGCATTTTCTTTTTTTTAGAAAACAAACACAAAATAGAGCCAGGGTGAGAAAAACCAACCTTTCTCACCCCGAATGTGAAGTTAGTGTTGGGTACCACAGCCTGGGTGTCCATAAAAATAATCTGATTTTTATTTTTTTTTCTTTTAATATCTCTATATATGAAACAGTTCCCAAAGCTTCCCAACAAACCTCAGGCATTTCCTGAATTCGGCGAATCTCAAAACTTTAAAACGACGGCGTTGCTGATTTAGGAAGGAAAGAAGAAGAAGAAAAAAAAAAAGAGAAGTTAAAAGAATCCGTGAAGAGATGCAGTTCATTTCCCCCGTTCGGGTGGGAAGGAAGATGAAGAGAAAGGAAGAAATTGTCTGGCCCAGTCCTGAACGCATTGGATTCATTGCTACTTTGGGAAAAGACGATGAGGAAAGATAAGAAAGAAGAAAAGAAAAGAAAGAAGAAGAGAAGGAAGGAAGGAAGGAGGAAGGAAGGAAGGAAGGAAAGAAAGAAGAAAGAAAGAAAAAAGAAAAAAGAAAAAGAAAAAGAAAAGAAAGAGAAGAGAAAAGAAAGAAGGAAGGAAGAAGGAAGGAAAAGGAAGAAAGAAAAAAGAAAGAAAAAGAAAGAAAGAAAGAAGAGCTTTGCGAAGAAATGATTTTAGGAAAAAGATCTCCTGAAGAATTAGCGCAGAATTAAGTTAAAAAAGCAAGACCACAAAATTGAACAAGCTGGATAGTCTATTTTCTCTGATTGGCCAGATTTTATTTTTATTTCTTTCCAGGATTTCTCAACAAAACAGTTCACCTCCCCATCCCAACAGTTTGCCAAAATAATCAAATAAAAGGTTTTTTTTAAAAAAATAATAACAATAATAAGAAGCGCGGGATATTTGCTATATAACGGACAAAGTGCTGCTTTCTAGAGACAGAACTAAGGCGTAAATTTACACTCCAAAGCATCGGTGCCGGAGAACTCTCTCCAAGAACATTTGGATGGCATGGCTACACCGCTACACGTTACACCGGTTTCGAGAAAGTCACGCAGTCGCACGCGTACACACACACACACACACACACACACACACACACACGGAAACCCCTGAGACTAATCGATCTGCGGAAAGAAGAATCTGCATATCCAAACTGCACTTCCTGGGAAATTCTAGCCAAGACCCCTGGATAGCTAAGCCAAGGTTACGTTTGGAGGAGGAGATGGGCTCTCGGTCGTTGGACTACAATTCCCATGAATCCTTGAGAGGAGGAGGAGGGAATAAAGCCAGGAGGGCTAAAACTCTTAATGTGCAAATTAAGATTTCCAAAAATTAATTTTCCCAAAAACGTCGAGCAAAAAGTGCTTGGAACGAGAGGGTGTGAGCAAAAGGCCCATTTCACTCAAATTTTGATCGTCTGTTGGCTTAGATTTCTCATTTATTACTGGCATTTAATTCCGGTCTCTTTCGATGATTTCCAAAATCAAAGGTTTGGAGGAATAGCGACAATTAATTTGTAAATCAGCCATAATATTTGTCTACCGATGGCCACATCTCCAGAACTACGGAGAGGTTCTTCAAAACTTCGTCTTGGCCTTTTATAACCGTTGTGTCCTCTTTTGACCACAACAGTTGTTGTGATGAGACCTGCGGCCTGTCTTCTTCGCTCAAGGATTCATTTTGGGCCCAATACCTGAAACTAGGAAGGCTCCCCCAACTCAAGATGCCCCCGATTCCAAATCAGGAGAAAAGGAACTCTCGTCAGATAGCACCACCGTGGAGATAGTCCAACTCTGATTCCCGAGTAATCTATCTTGGTAAGGGCAAGGTTGAGTAGTACGAGGCACCATGGAAATTGGGCAAAACATGGCTTCCTTCTTCCTTGTCGCTCCAAGGAGCGTATCCGGAAGAACCTAATGGCTTGGTTAGATTTTGGAAAGGATCTTTCCAAGTTAAAGAAGGTTGGGTCCTTTGTCCCCTAGGTTGAGGAAACCGGTAATAAAAACTGGTCAGTAGCTTCAGGTCAACTTATGAACCCTTCCCCTTCTTTGAGCAATCAGACACAACTGAGAAAATCTCAGAGGCCTCACCTAAGGGGACAATCCAACTAGACACCTCGGTCTTTCCTGATGCTCTGCTACGCTTTTAACGTCCTTCAAATCCACTTGGTCCAAAGTTGGCCACTGCTTGATGAGCTGAAGGTTCTCCCTTTCCCTTTACGGTCAAACCAGTGGGGGTTGCAGGCGGTACAGCCCGGTATGAGTGTACCGGTGGTAGCTGGAAACAGTGGCCATTGTACCGGAACGGTGACTCATTTGGCCCACCCATCGGCACGCATTCCTTACCACTTTTTGATGCAAATGGGCCAACTGTGCCTGCGCAACCTCCGTCGAGCAGCTGAGTGTCGCTGGGCGGTGGTGTGTGCAGCACGCATGCCCAATGAGGATGCCCGGCCCCGTTGCAGCGTACCGGTTGCGACGGGATCCGGAACCCACCACTGGGTCAAATGTTAACACAACAAATCTCACACCAATGGGACGGCATCTCACATGACTGGAAGAAGGACGACGTCTCGCATGGGAAGACATCAACCCTACTGTCCTTCAAAAATCAAAAGGGCACGGGAAGAAACTGGTGAGGGAAGGCTTTACCGGACCACCAAAGAGGAAGAAAAATGGAAGCCACTCCCCTACCCGACCCATGGAAGACTAGCTGATGCACATGGGTTGTGTGGTTAGGATGATCAAGCTCCTGCACTGCCTTCCTGGATCCTGAAATCCAACCCGTTGGCCACCTGGACTTTGAATGGATCCCTCGCAGACAGATGTTGCATCTAAAGCTTTCACGGGATGCGTTGTGATAGACCTTGTGGGAAATAAGTGACGCACTAAACACGGAACACAAAGTTAAGGCCATGGTGTGCTAAATATCACTGAGTTCAGTGGGGGGGGGGAGATGCTCTTTAAGCTCTTTCTGGTTTTCCACATATTTAAAAGCCGGTTCAAGTCGAGCCGGGCACCCCAAATCCCATATTCCGAGAATTTTGTCTCGAAGTCTACACAAACTCCTTTTCAGCCTGATCTCAGAACAAAACTCGGTGGTTTCTTAATGGGAGATGCGTGTCTGACCATAGACAACAAGGACAGACAGGTTCCTCCAAGACCAATGTTCCCACCCCGCAATCTTGGCCACTTGAAGATAGGCGGACTTCAACTCCCAGGATTCCTACCGGCTGAGGAATTCTGGGAGTCGAAGTCCGACCATTTCTTTTTTTAAGATTGGGGGGGAAAAACCCACAAGAATTTGGAGCTTTTCGACTTCAAAACCACCTGGATAAGTCCTGAGTGACAAAACTCTAATTTTGGGGAGCTCGACAAAACATTTTGAGTTGGGCTAGTTTATTCCAAGCTGAAAAACACTCCCATCGTTTTGTCTCATCTCATCTCATGGGACCGCTTCAAATATTTTAATCTCATCCTGCGAGTTTCTATCCTAACTCAAAGAGTTTCCCCCAAGTTTTAGTTTTCACAAAGCCCGGGGGGGGGGGGGAGTGTTTGTTTCCAAATGAAAATTCGTGGTGTTGGGTTAAAATGGGGGTTGTTAAATTCCCCCCCTTTTAAACTCTCCCCAAAATATACGAGCGTTATCTGCCACTGGACAATTTCCTCTCCTCACAAACTCCCCACCTGTATCCAATACATTGTTTAATTTTCCTCTTTTTTATTTAAAAAGGGATGCAATAGGACTTTTTTTTCAATGGCCTGGACTTTCCTAAAAGGCATCTATGGATGCAATAACCCTGTCTGATCGTGACCCGTCAAAACCGCGCTCGACTAAGCCGCGCCGATTAAACCACGTCGCTGACGTCATCAACAGGGCGACAACAGCCAGCGCGGAGAAAAGGGCGCTTTAAATAGCGCTTTGAAAGCAAGCCGATTCAACTTAAAAGTTAGGTTAGGGTTAGGTTAGGTTAGGGTTAGGGTTAGGTTAAGGGTTAGGGTTAGGTTTAGGGTTAGATTAAGGCTTAGGGTTAGGTTTAGGGTTAGGTTAAGGGTTAGGATTAGGTTTAGGGTTAGGTTAAGGGTTAGGTTTAGGGTTAGGATTAGGTTTAGGGGGTTAGGTTTAGGTTTAGGTGTTAATTTTAGGTTTAGGGTTTACAGCGTGCTTCTGTCTCTGCACTGTTGTCGCCCTGTTGATGACGTCAGCGACGCGGTTTAGTCGGCGCGGTTTAGTCGAATGCGGTTTTGTGGTGGAACCCTGTCTGATGGCAATTGGTGGCTTTTGGAAATGTTTGAATTTAAGAAGAAGAAAAAGATTTGGAGAAGCGGCCGTTCGAGGGGGCAGATGGGAACATGCAGGTCTAAATTCAGGGGTTGGGAATGACATTAAAAAAAAAAAAAACGGCAGCCGTCCCTAAGCAGTCATTGTTGGCGTCACCCCGCTGAAGGGCATGTGCGAATCCGCAACCACGGCAAACAAATGAGCCATCTTGGATTCAAGGGGAAGGGAGGGGAGATTATAATATCCGAGAACAAAAAAATAAAACCCCACTTTGCCTGGTTATGATAGAAATTTATAAATTTATAAAGGATCCAAACTGGCTTTTGTGAAGGAACCTGGTTCGTTTACAGCAGGGGTGTTAAACTCAAGGCCCACGGGGCCAGATCGGCCCGCGGGCCATCCTGGAAACAGTGAAGGGCCGGCCCGCGGTGCCTCTGCCAGTAAAAATGGGAGCTCGTGAGCTCCATTTTCACTGGCAGACAGTTGAAGGAGGCCGTCGCAGCTGAAAACCGAGCTTAGGAGCCATTTTTGCTGGCAGATTGCTCGGGCCACCACAGGATCCTGCCCCCCTCCAACATGAGTGGTATCATGCAGCCTTCCGAGGTCAAACCCAGCCCTGATGCGTCCCTCAATGAAATCGAGTTTGACGCCCCTGGTTTACCGAAAGTGCCGCAGCTATTTTAAAATCCGACGGTGATCTAGACATACAACCAATGAGAATGTCGTCCCTCTAGGTTGGACCCTTCGAGCAAGCAACTAACTTGTATCATCCTTCATCTGTTTCCCCCCTTCTCTCCCTCTCTTCATATTTTCAACCACGAAGATCAACATTTTAGAGCTCTTTATTTTAAAAAAATAAGATATCAAAAAATAGGCAATTAAAATTAGCATTTATTACATTAGCTTTTTTTCAAGGGGGTAATTTTATATACAAGAACAAAAGAGCAACTGCATTTTAAATTTATATATATTATATATATATTTTAAGCCCCCTCCCTCTGCAAAAAGTGCATTTCATGTTTTTATATGCATTTATCTCCCAAAAAAAGTTATTTTTTTTTTCTAAGAAAAAGAACCCTATCCAACAAACACGGAATGTCTTTTCTGTGCTTTTGCTCACTCAACAACAGTAAATTAGTCGTTTGAAGTCGGTTTATTATTTTTTTTTACAAGAAAACGAACATTTAGAGTGCTCTGAATAATAACAACAGTAATAATAGGATTTAAGAAAATTGGCTTTTAGCTGATGGAATCACCACTTTATCGTCCCTGTAGCTAAACAACATTTATTTATTTTATTTTAAATTTTTGGTAAAGGGGAAAAAAGAGAGTTTTATGACCCGCTCTCAGAATAAAATTCAAACTCTCTTTTGTGTGTGGGTATATCTATATTTCATATATCATAATATATATTATTAGAACACATAGCTTTAATAAAGCATTTTATTAAAGTTCTCCATAGGCTTAGAAAAAGGGGATACTTTAAACGGACACCCACCTAGGAAACTAATCTCACATGGACAGTAAGAAGAAAATATTTTTTTAAAAAAATTGGGGGGGAAACAAAACAACAAACTCAATAGGTTACATTGAAAAGGTTTCTTTCAACTTAAATAAAACTTTCGGCGTAAGCAGAAATTATAAATAGATGTGTAGCTTTGCTTTATAGGGCAACTTTGGGCAGCTAGATCTAAAAAGAAAAAGCAGGAGAAAAAAAGAAGAAGAGGAGGAGAAATAAGGAGAAAAAAGGTGAAGAATTTGAAGAATTTGAAGAATAAGAATAAGAATAAGAATAAGAAGAAGAATTTGATCATGATTATGGATGGCCAAGAGATTAGAAAAGAAAGAAGCCACGATGAAAGAACTGGATGTAAATCGACACTATCTAAGCATCTGGAGAAGAACCTGATTTAGACTGCGCCTTGTTGAAGAACCTCAACGAGACACAATGGAAGAGGGGAACACCCTCCCCCCAGCAGAAGTGGAAGTTGTCCAAAGGGTGGGCTTCTCCTTTTAAATTGGGGTGGTGGTGATGAGGATGGGAAGAAGGGAGAGAAGGAAGCATGAAGGACATCAGATTTCAAAGAGAAGCAATCCATTTCTACCTCTACGTCAACTTGCAACCGGAAGTGTCCCCAAGTCTTTGCTTCATGTTTTCCACTGCCTAGTCCAGAGCAGAGTTTCTAAATCCGGGCAATTTTTAAGAGCTGGGAATTCTGGGAGTTAGTCCACCCATCTTCAAGCGGTCCAGGTTGAGAACTCAAGCCCTTGAGCACATCCCGAAAAGCGCTATATTTTGTGTGTGTGTGTGTGTGTCATTTTATTTTGTTCGAAAAGTGCAACAGAATCGGCCCACTGAATCCAACGGGTCGACATTAGTGCAAAGAAGAGAAAGTCCTTGACAATGTAAAGGTGCCATTTTTTATTCTAATCTACCGTGCTTAAGGCTTTGAGTAGGTGAAGTTGGGTTGAGCTGGAGGAGGAGTGACCCACACAGCCTCCTCTCATCGAGTCCTGATGGGGGGAAAGAACTGGGGGGAAATAATTGACCAACTGATGTTGCTACTGGAAGGTGGGCTCTCCCGTCCCGCCATCTTGCCAGTGTCACAAGATCCTTTCCCACTCTCTGCTGGGGTCCTCGCAACACTGACTTTAATGGAGACAAGTCACATTTGCCTACAAAATCACGGGGCTTGGTAGAGACGTTGCGTTGGTTGGTCTACTCAACCAACGTTGAGCGAAGAGGGGGAGAAGATGTAAGAAGGGGTAGAACGTTGAACGAGTTGGGGTCCTCGTTTCAAAGGTGCCTACAAAATCAAGAGTCTTGGAAGAGACGTCAACTCAACCAGCGTTGGGCGAAGAGGAGAGAGACGTAAGCAGTGGTAGAACGTTGAACGAGTTGGGGTCCTCGCTACAACTGGCTTTAATGGAGACAAGTCATGTTTCAAAGGTGCTTACAAATCAAGAGTCTTGGAAGAGGCATCAACCCAATTGACCTTGGGTCAAGAAGAGAAGATGATGTAGAACGTGGTGGAACATTGAACGAGTTGAGTTTTCTCATAAAAAAAATAAAAAAAAATTCCTGGATGCTACAAATTATGCTGGTTCAACCCCTGTCAGATAAGCTCCCTTCCCACCACAAGAGAACGTTCAACCCCATTGCCCAATTTGGATCTGATCATCTTGATGGGCCAACCTTCTTGGGTGTTCCTCAGCCTTGGAAAGTCACTTTCCTTCCAAGCTTGGGGGAATCACCTCTCCCAAGTTACATTCACACACAACGGAGACGTCACCTGAGAACAGCTTAAAGGGTGTCAACAAGAGTGTGTGTATGTGTGTGTCTGTCCTTCTCGGTTGGGTAGAAGAGAAACTTTGGGGTTCTCTCCTATTGGCTGTAATGTTTCTTCAGATCAAAACTTACAACCCTTACAACCGCCACTAAAGGGAACTTTCGGATTAAGCACAATAGCATTTTTGGGGGGGAGGGAGATGCCAAGAGAGGAGATTCCTGCTTATTTTTTCAACGGAGTCAATCCCCACAATTTCAAGCACCACAATACCCTCCCTCCTAATAAACCATTCCTGATTTTTGGAAACCAATCAGTGGCTGTCAATCCTTTTGAGTCCACTGTGCTTCTCCCCACCCCAAATGTACAAAATCAAAGACACACAACGCTTGGACCAAGCACCTTGTTGAAATTCACAAATAAACCTATCCTGGGAAAACACATTCTATTACCAATCACCCTGCGAAGCGAGAACAGCTTCTTTCCTGAAATGTGGTTTTAAAAAAAGATCCACAAGTTTCTTTGGCAACACTTTACCACAACTTTAAAAACTATATATTTCTTTTCTTTTAAAAAAAAAAAAAAACCCAATCCAATGCCGTATATACAGTATGGGATTGAAAGAGGAGAACCCTGCATGCAGTCAGTTTTTTTTTTTAAATCATCGCTCGTACAAAGAGGATTTGAGATGAGTTTAAGGCAGAACGGACGCGAGAGGCGAGCGCGGGACTGAATGCGAGACAGAAATGCAATATATATATATATATATCTTTAGTGCAAACGCATCAAAGCTTGTGTTAAAGTGTTGCCGTCACTCACGCACAGCTCACTCCTGATTCCGTGTCCTCCGATTTGGGATTCCGTTCCCGTCCTGCCGCCGTTTTGATGGGGAAAAATGCCGAGTCAGTACAATATCTTTGATGAAAACTTTGCGGCCACGAAGGGACACCAAGGACAGACTAAAACTCTGGACTGGTTTTGAACCAGGGTTATCTTCCCCTCCAAGTAGTGCTGGAGTTACGACTGGCGAGGACAGGGAGGGTGGGACGGGACAGTAGCCATTTTTATTTTGCTTTTTTTTTTTTTTTTGGCAAATTCCTCGTTATAAAACTAGACACAGTTCCTCGGACGGCCTCTAGGGAGCAGGGATGATAACCCAGATTAAAACTGGATCTAGCACCCCTGGTCGGCCAACTAATCCCGCCGAGAATGAAACAGAAAAGGGGGCTGCTGAGGAAGTGGCGGGCAGCGGCTGTGCTTGGGGTTGGGTAACAGGCTCGAGCTGTACCCCAAAATCACACTTTGGTTTGCCGTGTTGCGGAGAATTTGGGAAGAGACTGCGGGCGTCCCTCGGCAAGGGGAGAACGAGGGCACCCACTTGAACGACAGCGACCGAGAGTTTAAAAATATATAGATATACCTACAAAATGCTATAATTGTGCTCATACCCAAGCGACATCCTGCCAGTCTTCTGTTTTTTTCTTAGCCAAAGAGGACTTCGCGTCTAGCTGAAAGTAGAAGCTGGATTTAAGAGAAGAAGGCATCAAATAGGCAAAAGGAATATAAAGGTGTTGGTGGGGAATTCATCGATTGTGAGGGGGCTTTAGGGGGGAAAACAGAGAGAGAGAGAGAGAGAAAGAAGGACACACAACTGCGAAAACTGTCATGGAGACGGGTGTGAAAACAACTCGAGCGAGAAGAAACCACAACTTTTGGTTACTATAAGGAATCTCATGTATCTACCTATTTACAAAGTCCACGCTAATTTTTGCATATGCAATCATTGAAAATCAGTGCGAAGCTGAGGATCTCTGTGGAAGAGAAGGTGGAGGACGGGGTGGAGGAGAGGGGAACCCAGCCGTCTAGGTCCCCGTCCCCCCCCCTGGGACCATCATCGGTTCCCCTCCCTTCAGATGGATTACAAAGGTGCAGGAGAAAAAAAAAACGACAACAACAACACAACAGAGAGGACAAAATGGACCCTGGGAACTTGACGTGTCCAAAAACTTAAAAACGGATCGCCCCCTCCCGTTCACCCTTCATCTTTTTTTCTTTTAAAAAAAAAAACTGAGTCAGAGATGTCTTCAAACTTGACCACTTTTAAGACTCGTGGACCACAAACTCCCAGAATCTCCCCCAGCTGAGGAATTCTGGGAGTTGAAGTCCACAAATCTCAAAAGGGACCGTGTTTAAAGCGACCCCTGGGCCTGGGTGGGTCGAGAAAGACAAGTCAGGAGATGCTCGGCTGGCCGCCACTAAAGGGAACTTTCGGATTTGTGCTCGGTGTGAATTTTCATGGGGGAATCAGCCGTCTCGGCGAAAAACATAAAAATGTGGGGATTTTTTGGGGGGGGGGGCAGGAGGTTTTTCTCCTGTGGCCCCGGGGTCCTTTATACATACACATTTGATGGAGAAAGGAAGAGACCCTCGATTCTCCGGGTTCGCCAATGTTTTCCGTCTTTTACGAGCCAGAAAGGAAAATCGGCAGGTTGTCAACGCAGCTGAAGATTATGCCGAGATGGGAAACCTCTCCCAACATCTTACAAGGCCTGGACTCTTAATCCTGGCCTTACCTCACTCTGCAGCGGCCAGATAAGACATCGGTTGGTCAGCCCTGCCACCGAGACGCTCCCACGACCCACAACGCACAATCCCAGCACCGGCAATGAGACATGTATACAAAACCAGAACGGCGACAAAAAGGGGAAAAAATAATAATAAACATACACAAAAAAACAACCCCCATGATTCCTGCTTAAAATTCAAGCTTCCATTTTTTATATATATATATATTGTTTTCTGAAGTGCAAACCACATTCGAGGCTTGCTTTATATATATCTGCCTAAATTTTGTGGCGTGTCACAGAATCTAATTAAATCCAATCCTCCCCCTGTTTTTGCTTCTGTTTCGCTATCGGGCCAACAAACCAAAATGGGAAAAAAAATCCATTTGAGTCTTTTTTTTTCTTCGTTCTCTTTCTCTCTCTCTCCGCAAATATATGATATTATATATACATATTTGTTTTTCTCTTACAAAAATAAATTCAATTTTAGGAATTTTTTTAAAAAAACAATAAACAACAATAAATTTCTCTCCGTAGAAGATGGTTTCAACGTGTAAACATATTTCTTTCTTTCTTTTTTTTATAGATATATAGATATATAATTTTTTTCTTTTAAATTAAGATAAAGTGATTTTAAAGTACCCGTTCCATGTCAAAGTGCTAAGACTTCTTTGTTCTAATCTTTTTTTTGTGTGTTTTATTGCTTTTTTTTTTGTATTAAATAAAACATCCATCTTTTTCCACCCAAGTCTGCGTTTTTTATATATATATATAAATCCTCTTCATACACACGCTCCCCTATTTAATTACATTCGGCCAAACGGTTCACCTTTTTTTTTTAATATACATTTATATTAAAAAGGAAATCTAAAAAGTGCTTGCCAAAAAAAAAAAAGGAAAGAAAGAACAAAAAGAAAAAGAAAATAAGACTTAAAATTCTTCTCTCTTTATATATATCTATATCTATATTTATCATTTTTAAACTGTGCATTTTTAAAAAACTCGGAAATGGTTAAAAGGTGCCCTCAGTTTATTTATCTATTTTTAGCTTAAAGGGAGCGGTGTCTTTAATAAATCTTCTTCTTCTTCTTTTTTGATACAGCTACTGCTTTATCTACACAACTGCTTCTACCGACATTAGAGGATAATAGGAAGAAATTTGGTAAATCACCCCAAAGTCAACTTTGGACCTCCAAACCTTACCGCTATCCAAATGGACACCCTTAAGTGCGAATCTGGTTACCTAAGGCTCCCAGAACAAGGGAACATATAAAAAAGGAAGAGACATAATTGGAGGAAGAAGGGTGAGGGGAATGAGCTATTTTTCCTTCCCTGAATTAACTAGGGTTTAATTTGTGCCAGGAACACATCATTTTTCTTACAAAGCCCTCAAAAGAACAAATATTTCCCCATTTGGGGTAAAATGGGATAGAGAGGTGGTGTTTAGCAAAAGCTGAAGGCAGAGAAGATGAAGGGGAGAATTTGGTACGTCTGAAGGATTTGGTCAAACCTCTGAAGTTTGGGAGGGTCTCGAATCGTTTCCCCCTCCCCCTCCGAGGTCTGGGATGCTGACTGATTCCTTGAATCAGTTCAAGGACCGCCTTCCAACGTACAACAAGATTGGGATATTTGTACCCGCCCCTGTGGGAGCATGCATCAGAGTGGGGAGGAATATCGGACGAGCTCGACGTGTGGCTCATGCAATCGAGCCAAGCCGCGAGAACTCTTCTGCAGATCTCGGCGGGCAACCAAAACGATGCTCTTTGCGGACGGGAAAAAGAAATCTCGTACTGCAACTTTCAGTACCACATATACACGGCTTCGCTTGCTCAACCCGGGGAGGAGGGGAACAAAGAACGAGACTTTAACGAGCAATTTTAAAATCCTCGCTTCAGAAGCATTAAGCACCAAAGATCTCAAGAGGCTTAACTAGTTTTTTGGGGGGGAGGGCAGGAAAAGAAGTCCACACTTGAAACGGATAGAAATCGTCCCAGAAAGAAAACTTAAATGAACTATCTGGAATTGGTAAGCCAAGATGTAGCCTTGTTTCCACGCCACAGTCTTTGCATCGATCTTGGGAATCGTGGCTTGTTACAACTGTTGAGAGCATGGTGGTTTGTTTGATCTCATCTAACACTACGGGACTTCGGATTGTAAGAAACTCGGGACACCAAATTGGGTTTTCCTTACTCCACAGGCCAACATCCTCCTGTCCCAGAACCGGACATTTGAGAGCCGTGCCCAATAAATGCTGAAACCCCTTTTTCTACAAAACACCGAAAGTTCGAAGAATTTAGGCGTTTGGTGCCCTTCACCAAACTTTTAAAAAGGGGCCCAAAATTCTCTGCCGACAACCTTTAAGAGCTGTGATTTGACTTAAGATGAAAAATTCTTCAAGAAGCTTTGTAGAAAAAAATGAGGATTTTAGAAGAGGGGAGGAGGGGAAGGGGGGGTGATCGGGAAGAAACGGGGATATATATTTTTTTCCTAGTAAAGCTTCCTCTATATTTTTCTTTTTAAGTCAGCCAATTTACTGACCCCTTTGGAACAGTGGCTTCTAAAATACCTAAAAATAAGGCCATTATAATATATATGTATGTATATATATATAGTTTTAAAACTTAAAAACTAAGACAAATTCTGGAAGCTTCGTTTCACGGTTTTGCAGACCTCTACTCGCTCTACCCCCGTTAAGCCCCGCCTCCCTCTTGACCCCCCCAGCTCAAAACCTTGATCGCTGGGTGGTCTCCTTTTCAAGACAGGGACCGGGTTTTAAAATTCATCCGGGGCTAACAAGAGTTCATAACTGAGTGGGAAGATCACAAACAGAGATACATTGTACACCTATAAGGCTATTCTGACTTTAGTTTTTGTTTCGTTTTTGTCCAAAAAAAAAGTGAAGAAACCATATATATATATTTTCTCTCTCTCAAGAGGAACCGGAGGAAAGTTATAACTAGATTTTGTGACACATTTTTTTCTTTCTTTTTGGTTTAGGAAAGTCCTTGTGTTTTTTTTTTTTTAAATCCCCCTCAGACAATCTCCCCAGCTACATTCAACTTCCCGACGCCTCGTGGGCGTTCGAATTATCTTCAAAGTGCTGTTCTAACTCGTCCTGGGGCGCGGCAGGCCCCTGCGTCCTCGGCCTCCCTCCCCCCCGCCAGGCTGCTGTCGTCGGGATTCAAACTCGGGACCGGGGCGACGGCCGCTTCCCTCACCCGTGGCTTGCGCCCCCGGCGGGAAGGGATGCCATTGCAGCCATCTTTTTTAAGGTGCCGATGCAAATGGTCGGATCGGACGAAAGTCTTGAAGCAGCTCTCGCACTGGTATGGCGGAGGCCCGTGTGGACGCGCATGTGATTCTTCAGGTCGTAGTTGTGGGCGAAGGCGGCCCCGCATTGCTGGCACAAGTAGGGCTTCTCCCCGGGTGTTTTCTCATGTGGACCTTCAGCTTGTCTTGCCTGCGGAGGAAAGAAAAGGAAAAAAAGAGAGTCAGGGCGAATTGGCTCGCTGACCGAGCTTGCTCTTTTTCTCGTCTTGGTCAAGCTAGGTATCTGCCGAGATCCAAGCCGTGTTTTTTTAAAAAACTCGGCCACCGGAAGGTGGGTGTCAGGGTGGCACGTAATGCTCCTGTGATATATAGGACTCCGAGGGAGGAAGATTCAAAGGACTGTTTATTGGAAATATCATATTGGCGAAAACCGACTCTGAGTATTCCTGCAGTTTTCACCAAGTTAAAAAAAAAACGTTTTTCCCCTTCCCCAAACTGTCAGTCACGTGGTCCAATCTTACTGTCATCCGGTTGCCTGGTAATGGCACTCCGCCTCTCTCTGACCACCTGTGGGAATGTCCTTGGTTCCCAAGAGAAAGTATTTTGCTTTGGCTACAAACCCTTCCATCTACTCCACCTTCTGTAACCCTCGGCTCCAGTGTGGCAACCCTGAAGCTAGAAAATGGCCTCGCTTAGGCCAACTTTAGAGTTGACAGTGGGTAGACTTCAACTCCCAGAATTCCCCAGCCAGCTATTCCCCAGCCAGCAATTAATTTCTTTCTTTGCTTCATAATTTCCAATGGTTGGTTTCAAATTTTTTTAGAACCTCTTCTGTAGGTGTGGCCTGCTTTGTGGGAGTGGCTTACCAGCCATGTGACTGGGTGGGAGTGGCTTGCCAGTCATGTGACCGTGTGGGAGTGGCTTGGCAGTCATGTGACTGGGTGGGCATGGCCAACTTGTAAAATGTGGTGAAACTCACTTAACAACTCTTGCTTAGCAACCAAAATGTTGGCTCAGAAACTCTGGCATTTGAAGCACACAAGTCTTAAAGCTGTCAAGTTACAAGACCCTTGCACCCCTAACCCTTTAGAAAAAAAACCCCCAGGGGTGTTCAAACTTGACGGCTTTAAGACTTGTGGACTTCAACTCCCAGAATTCCTCCTCCAGTCATGTTGGCTCAGGAACTCTGGTATTGAAGTGTGCGAGTCTTAAAGCTGTGAAGTTACAAGATCCTTGCACCCCTAACTCTTTAGAAAAAAAACCTCCAGGGGTGTTCAAACTTAACAGCTTTAAGACTTATGGACTTCAACTCCCAGAATTCCTCCTCTCGCTCTTCATCTTGATGACGTCCGGACAGGCGGGGGAGGGAGCTGGAACCGGTTCTAAACGGCACTGTAAATTTGTGGAACCTCTTCTATAAAAGAGGTTAGAACTGGCAGGAACCCACCCCTGATAATTTCCTTTGTATTTTTTAAAAAAATTAGAATTCAGCTGAATTCTCAGAAATGGTCATGCTGGCTTGGGAATTCTGGGAGTTGAAGTCCACACACACAAAGAGCAACTTTCAACTCCCAGAATTCTCAGGAATGGTCATTTTGGCTGGGGAATTCTGGGAGTTGAAGTCCACCTACTGGAAAGAGACATTCAACTCCCAGAATTCTCAGGCTGGCTGGGGAATTCTGGGACTTGAAAATCGCTCCCTGGATATATCCACATGAATGCAAGTTGACTCCCTTTCAACTTCCATGCTAACTGGGGAATTCTGGGAGTTGAAAGTCCACATAGCCAGAGAGCAGCTTTCAACTCCCAGAATTCTTAGGAACGGTCACGCTGGCTGGGGAATTCTGGGAGTTGACAATTGCTCCCTGGGTATATCCCCTTACTGCGAGAGCCCCTTTCAACTTCCATGCTAGCTGGGGGAACTCTGGGAGTTGTAGTCCATGCTTGAGAAAGGCATCCATATTGAAAAGGCACTAAATTCTTCCTCCCTAAAACAAGCTAAAGATGTTTTTCTTAGGGCCAAGATCTGCTCGGTTACCTAAATATGTCGCAACTCCTACTCCTTTTAATGACAAGCACCTTGTAATATTAAACCGAGCTGCCGAGTGCCAGCCTGGTTGCAGCCAAAACAGGACCCTGGAATGGCCCTTAAGTAGACAAAAATTAACTAAGCATTATAAAAATATAACTTTATGGGGAACAACAGTTGAATCGGAATCAGACGCCGTTCGCACAGAAGCAGGGAAAGCGAAAAAAAAAAAAACAGATTGTCTTGCGGCTTCCTCCAACCACAGGCAGTCCTCTACTTACAACGCTTCATTTAGCGACGGCCCAAAGTCACAACGGCACTGAAAAAAGTCACTGACGACCAGGGGTGGGATTTAGTCCGTTCGCACCGGCTCGGGCGAATCAGATGTTCATTTTGACTCCAGTTCACTGAACCGGTTTTTGCAAGGACCGGCTGGCCCCGCCCCAGCCCACTCCTCCTAGAAGTCTCCACGTTGCCCGTTCATCATGCCAGGTAAGTGCAGGGCCCGCGCGGAGGATCTGGGAGGGCAAAAAATGGGCCTCCTGGAAGTACCGGAAGTCTGAAAACGGGCCTGTTTCCAGCCTCTGGAGCCCGAGAGAAGCCGTTTTCACCTTCCCGGAGGCTCAAACGAAGGCTCCGGAGCCTGGGGAGAGTGAACCCCCCCCCGCAGCATGTTGCAAGAGGCCAAATAGGCCACACCCACCATGGTCACTCCCACCCACAAACTGGGCAGAGAACTCAATCCCACCCCTGCTTGCGACCCTTTTTCACACTTAAGACCATTGTGGCATTTCCGATCATGTGATCAAATTCAAGGCGTCGGGCCACCAGTTCGTATTAGGACAGTTGGCAGTGTCCCAGGGTCACGTGATTCCCTTTTCCCGACAAGCAAAATCCACCGTGTGTGTGTGTGTTTCACTGAACTAGCGTGGGGCTCACTCAATGACTGCAGTGGTTCACTTAACAACGGAGGCAAGAAAGGTGGGTCAAAAAAATTGACTTATCAACCATCTCGCCTAGCGATTGAAATCTGGAGTGCCATTGTGGTCGTACGTCGAGGACTACCTGTCGGCCGGGACTGCCGTTTGAAACCCTTTTCTGGCTGGCACAGCCCCCAAGATGGGCAATGAATCTCCAGCAATGCAGAACGCGGCATTTTTATGGAGACAGCCAGGGCGTCAGACTGCTCTGCAGAGTCCGCGAGAGAGGAGGCTAATCCAATGTTCCTGTTTTGTACCGTCTTATGTCATTCCAGGCATCGAAAAATCTTTTTAATGGACTCTGGATGGCTCAGAGTATTCCCCTGACTGAACGGGCTAAAAGCATCATAAACCAAAGCCGGGAGAAGGAGTGGAAATTACCATATTTTTCAGTGTATAAGGCACACTACCGCCCCCCCCCCCAGTTGTCAAAAGTGGGTGGAAATATCTGTGTGTCTTATACAGTGAATGTTGCCGGAGACCCGCCCACCTGCCGGCCCCCACCCTTCGGCCTCTGCCTCCCAGCAATTTGCCTCCTTGCAGTAAACCATCCTGATCAGCTTCAGCACAGCCTGATTTAGCACGAAGCAGCTGATTGGCGGTTGAATCTGCCTCCCAGAATACTGCCTCCCAGCTGTTCCAGGCTGCGGGGATCGCTGCCACCCATTGCCACTGCTGCCACCTATTGCCGCCTCCGCGTGCCCCATTTTCGGCACGTTCCAAGTGGCGGAGATCACCACCACCGCTGCCGCCTGTATCCGCCGCCTGGAATGGGCTGAAAATGGGGCACATGGAGGCCAGAAATGGGGTGTACGGAGGCGCCTTCTGTCACCCTCTATCCGCGCCGCGTGGAATGGGCTGAAAATGGGGCACACAGAGGCCAAAACCGAAGTGCACGGAGGCACCCTCCACCGCCGTCTATACCCGCACCTGGAATGGGCTGAAAATGGGGCACATGGAGGCCAGAAATGGGGTGCACGGAGGCCAAAAATGAGACACACGGAGGCCGAAAATGGGGTGCGCAGAGGCAGCAATAAGTGGCAGTGGCAATAAGCGGTGACAGTGGCGATGGGCAGTGGCAATCCCCGCAGCCTGGAACAGCTGATCGTGGGTATTCCAGGAGGAATCAGCTGCTGGTGCTAAATCAGGCTGTGCTGAAGCTGACCAGGCTGTTTGCTCTAAGGAGGCAAATTGCTGGGAGGTAGAAGCAGACCCCCCCCTTCTTTTCTTCCCCAAAATCTAGGTGCGAAAAATACGGAACTTCTCTACGTGAGTTGATTAAGTCTGTTGCTTGCACTGCAACTCGGTGCAAGTCTGGAGGGGAGCTAGAAACACAGCTTTGGGGGTGGGATGGTGGGATGGTGTACAAGGATAAGCGTCTCCCATCCTCCTCCTCATTCCCTCCCCCCCCCCCAAAAAGGAGGTCTTTTGCCAAAGGAAATCAGCTAATCCTTAATTTTAGCTGTGCAATTTGGGATGAACATCCTTTGAAAGGCCTGAGAGTAGGAATGGATTTCCAGAGGGAAAAAAATAGTTTTAGTTTAGTTAGTTATTGGTTTTGTATGCAGCCACTCCCGAAGGACTCCGGGCAGCTTACAATAAAAGGGGAGGGGGAATAAATACGACACTACAAAATTTAAAATACAACAACATTCACAATTAAAGTGGGGCTGGACATTTCAACAGCCCCAGGCCTGCCGGAACAGCCAGGACTTAGTAGCTTTACGGAAGGCCGGGAGGGTAGTATAAGGGTCCGGATCTCAACGGGGAGGTCGTTCCAGAGGGCCGGAGCTGCAACAGAGAAGGCCCTCCCCCGAGGAGTCGCCAGCCGCTAGTGGCTGGCAGATGGAATCCGGAGGAGGCCAAGTCTGTGCGATCGAATCGTCTTTGGGAGGTAATTGGCAGGAGGCGGTCTCTCAGGTACCCAGGTCCGATGCCATGCAGGGCTTTAAAAGTAAAATTGCAGACTGCAGGAACCAGGAGCGCCACTCAGGTGACCCTGAGGACACAGATAAACCTCCAAGTGGCTTCAACAACCCTCTAAAACAGGGGTGTCAAACGCAAGGCCTGCGGGCCGGATGCCGCCCATGGTGTGCTTAGATTTGGGCCATAGGGCCATCCTGGACCGGCCCATGGTGCCTCCGCCAGCAAAAACAGAGCTTAAGAGGGCTGCGTGCAGCCCTTTCAGGCTCTGTTTTCAGCCGCGATATCCTCCTGCAGCCCTCAACCAGCAAAAACGAGCTCCCTTTTTTATTGGCAGAGGGCTGCAGGAGGCCGTTGCAGCCCAAAACTGGACCTGGGAGGTTAATTGTCCTCACTATTAGGAAGCTTCTCCTTAATTCTAGCTTGCTCCTCTCCTTGATCAGTTTCCACCCGTTGCTTCTTGTCCTACCCTCAGGTGCTTTGGAAAATAAATTGACTCCCTCTTCTTTGTGGCAACCCCTGAGTTATTGGAAGACTGCTATCATGTCTCCCCTGGTCCTTCTTTTCGTCAGACTAGACATACTGAATTCCAGCAATAATTCTTTATATGTTTGAAGAAGAGATTGCCCTGCCGTTTGTCAGAATAGCAATAGCAATAGCAGTTAGACTTATATACCGCTTCATAGGGCTCCCAGCCCTCTCTAAGCGGTTTGCAATAGCAGTTAGTCTTATATACCGCTTCATAGGGCTTCCAGCGCTCTCTAAGCGGTTTAGAGAGTCAGCTTATTGCCCCCAACAACAATCCGGGTCCTCATTTTACCCACCTCGGAAGGATGGAAGGCTGAGTCAACCCTGAGCCGGTCAGATTTGAACAGCCGAACTGCAGAACTGCAGTCAGCTGAAGTAGCCTGCATGTTGCATTTAACCACTGCGCCACCTCGGCTCTCCAGAAATGGTGTAGGGTCTCCTGCTTGGGCAAGGGGTTGGACTAGATGACCTACAAGGTCCCTTCCAACTCTGTTAATCTGTAGTCCATCAAACTGTAATGTTTCAGCCTCCAGTCCCCCTGATCCTCTTCGTTGCTCTTCTCTGCAACTCTTTCTAGAGTCTCCCATCTTTTTTACATCGTGGCGACCAGAACTGGATGCAAGATATTCCAAGTGTGGCCTTACCAAGGCCTTGTAAAGTGGTATATTAACCCTTCACGTGATCTCGATTCCATCCCTCTGTGTGTGCAGAATTTTTATTTGGCACCTGGGAGAGCAATGCAACCTTCTGCAGCGCATTCAGCCTGCTTGGAAGCTCAGTTTTCATAATGCATGACAGGGCTTGGAAGAACAATTTTAATGCAAAGGGAGAGCCCCCGCCCCTCGCTCCCAGGAGAGAGAGAGAGAGAAAGGCTCTAAGAACATTAAAGGGGGTGGGTGGGGATGGGAAATAATTTGCGTCCTCTACTTCAAGGTCACGAGGAACCGGCTGGCCTCCTGCCCAGAAGATCCTTCTGGAAACCCCCCCCCCTCCCAAAAGTCCTCCATGGAGAAACAAAACATCCTCCTTTCTCGGCCATAGTGCTTCTTTCTCCATCACTCACTCCGAGACTCCCCCGCAGGCAGCCGTGGTGACTGAGTGAATTTGGTTCCTGGATTTGCACAAGGAGGGACTCGCCGAGCAAGCCAGGTTAGCCCAACTTGCTCGGCTACACCCCCCCCCCAAAAAAGGAGCCCAGCCCTTCCCAGGAGTAAAAACTGGTCCAACTTGTGTTGTGTGCCGAGACGCTAGAGATTTAACCGATGGGTTTAATGGGTCTTCAAGTCAATCTATTTATCCAGAGTCTCTATTGGTAGCGTTTATCAAAACTTGGCAACTTTGGAGAGACCTGGACTTCAACTCCCAGAATTCTAGTTGGCTGGGGAATTGTGGGAGTTGAAGTCCAGGGGACTTGAAGTTGAGAAACTGCTGAGGAGACTTTGGATTTTCAGTTGAGAATATGAGTTTATGAGTAGTTTATTTATATGCCACCCTTTTCCCTGGGGGGACTCAGGGCGGCTTACAACTCGAAAGGGGGGGGGGAAACAAACATTTAACACATAAGACAGAACATCATTAAAAGCACAACATTCATACTATTTGGGTGGGTTACAGTCTTTAACCCCAGGCCTGACGGGATAGCCAGATTTTAAGGGCTGTGCGGAAGGTCTGGAGGGTGGTGAGGGTCCGAATCTCCACGGGGAGATCGTTCCAGAGGGTCGGAGCTGCCACCGAGAAGGCTCTCCTCCTCCGCATGGTTGCTAGTCGGCATTGACCGGCTGATGGAACTCGGAGGAGGCCTAATCTATGGGATCTAATTGGTCGAGTGGAGGTGATTGGCAGTAGGCGATCTCTCAAGTACCCAGATCCACTACCATGAGAATAGTGATTACTATTAAAGAAAAAAAACAGAACGACTTTCGTTTCTACTTGGAAACCGCTTCTAGAGTTTATGCTCGAGTTGGGGGAAAATTGGCTGGGGAATTTTGGGAGTGAAGTCCAGGGACTTAAAGTTGAGAAACACTGCCGTAGAGAATTTGCATTCTCAATTGAGAATAGTGATTACTATTAAAGAAGAAGAAAAAAGACTTTTGTTTCTATTTGGAAACCGCTTCTGGCCTTTATGCTCGAGTTGGGGAAAAGCTGACTGGGGAATTCTGGGAGTTGAAGTCCAGGAGACTTAAAGTTGAGAAACACTGCTGTGGAGACTTTGGATTTTCAGTTGAGAATAGTGATTACTATTAAAGAAAAAAACAGAATGGACTTTCGCTTCTACTTGGAAACCACTTCTGGACTTTGTGCTCGCGGTGGGGGGAAAAAAAAACACAATGACTTTTGTTTCTACTTGGAAACCGCTTCTGGACTTTGTGCTCGAGGTGGGGGGAAAATATATGAAACTTTGATTTTGGGGTTTACTGATGAGATAGATTCGTTATTGGCTAGTTTATACCATTACGTAAAAGTAAAAAAGTTGAGGTTTGATGCCATTATCTTATTCTACTGAACCAAAGGGAGTCAAATTTCAATGGCTTTTCTTTCTTTTTCTCCTTTTTCCTACAATTTTCCTTCCCCTTTTTCCTGTTTTCTTTTCTATTTTATTATAATCTAATTTTAAAAAGAGAGGTTGCAGTCTCTCCAGAAGGAGGCAGCCTGGACCCACAGATATATTTGGGGCTATCTCTGCCATCAATTTCACAAACCGTCCATAAAAAGATTGTGAAATTTGGAGGCGCAAATATCTGGAGAACACGGTCTCGAGGTCCGTTGGGGTTGCTAGAGATCATCTATCCTGTTCAATTGTGGGCTTCTACAAACACCCATGGTTGTCTCCTGCCCAGCCTGTGATCCACCTTGTCTGTTTTGTAGAGAGTCCTCGTCTTACGACCATTTGTTGAACGACAGATCGAAGTCACAAACCAGCTCAGAAAAAGTGACTTAGGACCAGTCCTCAAAGCTACAACCACGATCACAATTTGGGTGTCACCCTTGTATTTATGACAATTGTGGAATTCTTAACGGTCCCGTGGTCACAAGCTTCCAATCCGCGAGATTCACTTAAAGACCACATGATCTTGACGGTGGGAACCATTAACCGGTGGAACGACTTGCCTCCAGAAGTTACTGGAGGTTTTAAGAAGAGACTGGACAGCCATTTGTCTGAAATGGGATAGAATTTCCTGCCTGAGCAGGGGGTTGGACTAGAAGACCTCTGAGGTCCCTTCCAATTCGGCTATTTTGTTATGTTTTGATTTGCTTAACAACTGCAATAAAAATGGTTGTAAAATAGGATCCGGTCAGATGAGGACTTACTTAGTGACAGAAATCCCAATTCTAATGGCATTGTAAGTTGAGGACTATCTGTAGACCACACGGCCTTTCTTGGCTATGCAGCACATAAAAATATGCACACTCTGATCTTGATAAAGTGGCCCAGTCAAATTTGGAAACATCTTCAACAACCTCCTACTTCCAAAGCGTAGGAACCAAATTAAACAACCCTCTTCAAAATCAGACAGAACATGGCCCGACATTCTCCATAAGGGAGGATAAATGAGTAAAGTATGAGTAAGTAAAGCTAAAGGATTCCCTGTCAGTCATGTCCGACTCCAGGGAGCGATGCTCATCTCCGTTTTTGGCTGAGAGAAGCGACGTTATCCGAAGACCATTTCCGTGGCCAGCTAACGGCACACAGAACGCTGTTACTTCCCCACCAAAGTGGTACCTATTCATCTACTCGCCTGTGCATGTTTTTGAGATGCTAGCTTTGGTAGGAGCTGGACCACGGAACAGGAGCTCATCCAGTCACGTGACGCTAGGGTTTCGAACCCGGGATGTCACCTCTTCAGCTGACAAGCTCAGTGTCTTTACCCGCTGAGCCACCGGGCATCGAGCAAATGAGTATTGTCTTAATGATGAGGGTATAATCGAAATGTTAAAAAGAAAGAAAATGGGGGACGTACAGCCAATCTCAGTTCAATTCTGAGGATTTTAGCTATGTTGTCCCTGGGACTGGTCTAAATACAGGTAGTCCTCGATTTAATTGCTCATTTAGTGACCGTTCAAAGTTACAACGGCACAGAAAAAAGAGACTTACGACCGTTTTTCACATAACCGTTGCAGCATACCCGTGGTCACATGATCAAAATTCAGACAACTGGCAACCGGCATCTACTTATGACGGTTGCAGTATCCCGGGGTCATGTGATTCCCCTTTTGTGACCTTCCTACAAAGCCAGATTCACTTAACAACTAGTGATTCATTTAACGACTGTGGCACAATTGGTTGCGGCTGTCTTGACTAGGAACAGAAATTTTGGGTCCCTCTGTGGTCGCAAAGTTGCGGACTACCTGTTTCGGAATTGCTCGGCAAAGGAACACCCTCCCCCCCCCACCCCTTTCCCCTCTGCGCTTCCCCGCTTACCTTGTAAACCGAACTTTGCAAATGTTACACTCGTATGGCTTCTCGCCGGTGTGGGTTCGAATATGGCGTGGGAGCTTGCCGGCTCCTTGGATCACTTTCTCGCAGATGGGACATTTCTGGAATGCTTTTGCCGGATTTTCTTCTCCACCTTCTGAGACCAGGACGGATATTCGCCGCCCTCCTGGAAGTGCTAAAATAATTCAAGTAATAATCCATGACTCCGTCGTCGTCCTTGCGGTCCTCGTCGGCCAGCTGTTGCCGTCCCACCGAATTGATCATCTGCTGCAGGAGCGCGCTGGCGGCCAAGCCGTCCACTTCTCGGGGGTCGTCGTCTCGCTCGGGTCCTCCGGAAGCAAATGCCGGAGAATCTCCCACCTCCGGCTGGTCCAACTGAATGCCTGCTGGTACGTCATCCTCCCCCAAGGACACCGGCAGGCCACGCCCACCAAATTGTCCATTTTGAGAGGCGGGGAACAAGGGTCCCTGGCCCTCACCTCGTCGTCGTCCCACATGCCATGCTTGGCCTCGGGATCACAGTCGTTTGCCTTTGGTCTGTCACTGAGAGCGGCCTGCGAGTAGAGGTCCATGCCGTTGCAATCCGGCTCTTCGTCCTCCTCTCGGCCACGGAAGGTGAGCCTCTGAAGGTCTCTCAAGTCTTGATTGGTCCATGAAAGTTGCCCTGTTGGCCGTTGATGGGATTACTCTGGAAAAACTCCAGGTATTCTTTTGCTCGGAGATGGTTCCTTTGATCAATTTGATCTACTTTATCCATCTGGTCCGTTTTGGCCAGAATCTTCCGGTCCAGGAGATCCGTGCAGACGTCCCTCACCGCCTCGATCTCTAGCAGCTTGGCGGCGTTGAGGATCTCGCCGACGTTCGAAGTGCTGACGGTCAAAGTGGCGGTGTAGGCAAATTCCAGCAAGGCAGAGAGGGCGTCGGCATCCACAAAGTCGATCTCGTACACGTTCTGTTGGTCGACCACCAACCCTGAGGTGAAGAGCTTCTTGAAGTATTGGCTGCAGGCTGCCAAGACTGAGCGATGGGTGGGGAACTCCTGCCCGTCCACCAGGATCACACGTCGCAAAGCAGTCCATTGTTCCTCTGCTCGTTCAGGCTGCTCAAGATGTCGCTGCTGTGGTCGGGAAAGGGGATCCCAATGGGGCCATCCACACCGCCCTCCATGCTGGCACCAGAGGGCTGTGAAGACAGAGGCAAGACGCACAGGTCAGTCAAGACACAGCACTTTCCCTAACTCTCAATTTTGTACAGCTACAAACAATATTCCCCCATATATGAGAGTCACACTTAGCGTCCCCAAAGTTGGCCACTTTAAGACTTGTGGGACTTCAACTCCCAGAATTCCTCAGCCAGTCAGTGCTGGCTAGAGGACTTTAGGACTTGTGGGACTTCAACTCCAGAATTCTTAGCCAGTCAGGTGCTGGTTAGAAGACTTTAAGGCTTGCGGGACTTCAACTCCCAGAATTCTCAGCCAGTCAGTGCTGGCTAGAGGACTTTTAGGATTTCAACTCCCAGAACTCCTCAGTGTGGATAGAGGACTTGTGGACTTCAACTCCCAGAACTCCTCAGTCAGTCAGTCTGGCCTAGAGGACTTGTGGACTTCAACTCCCAGAATTCCTCAGCCAGTCAATGCTGCTAGAGGATTTGTGGACTTCAACTCCCAGAATTCCTCAGCCAGCTCTACTGGCTAGGGTATTCTGGAGGTGAAGTCCACAAGTCTTAAAGTGGCAAAGTTTGGAGACACCCACCCCCCACCCGGATTAAAGAATAACCAGATCTTTCAATCTTTAATAGCGATGGGGAAAATGCGCTTTGGGGCTTCTGCAAAATGGCTGCTGTGGTCTCTGTGGCCAAATTATGTGGTATTGCTGAGACCCATTTTCTTTGTATTTTAGCATAACTGGTAGAAGAGAATATTTATACAATAATACAATAGCAGAGTTGGAAGGGACCTTGGAGGTCTTCTAGTCCAACCCCCTGCCTAGGCAGGAAAACCCTATACCGTTCCAGACAAATTTGAAGGTCAAGGTTGAACTGTGGGGGGTCCCTGGTGCTCTCTGAGCTTGGTGGCTTTCTTGTAGACATTTCATTACCCAACTAGGTAACGTCATCGGTGCTAGAAGGCAGTGAGGTTTGTTATACTGTTTAGATATACTAGCCATTTAATGGCCTAATCAAGGAACCATCAAGAACACTCCCACCAACACTGACAGGGCCAGCCAATGCTATATAAACGAGAGAAACCTCACACTCTTCTATCACTGATGATGTTATCTAGTTGGGCCACGAACGTCTGCAAGGAAACAAACCAAGCTGAGAAAGCATCTCTTCCTCCTCTCCACAAACACCCCTCCCTCATAGCACTGATGATGTTACCTAGTTGGGTCATGAAATGCCTGCAAGGAAAACAACCCAATTTATGAGAGCACGAAATATTCTTCCTCCTCTTTCTCTTCTCCACAAATCCCCATCCCCTCCATTCCGCTGATGTACCCTAGTTGGGTAACAAAAATGTTACCAAACTGAAACAACCCCCACCGAGCAGAGATCACCAAGACTCCACTTCCTTCCATCCTCCTCCTCCTCCTATCAACCAATCCCACCCCTTCCTAGAACTGATGAAGTTACCTAGCTGGGTCATGAGACGTCTGCCAAGAAATTCACCACACTCTGAGAGCACCAAGGACCCCGCAGTCTGTAACTTTATTAAACCACTCACTCCCGTACGGTTTGGGTAGCTGACAAATACAATAAGAAAAACCCACACAACCTCTCGGAGTTAAACCACAACAAATTAAGATGAACTGAAACAGGGAGGGGCTAACCTTTTTCTCCACACGTGCCAAAGCCACGCATGCACACGTGCCCAACCATAATGCAATGCCCCCGGCCCCCCTGCACATGCGCACACGATCCACGCGTTCTCCCCCCTACTCCCCCCATGCATGCACGCGACCCCCTGTGCCTCATTTTGTGCCTCCTGAAGCCTCTGGGACCAAAAACAGGGCGTGGGAGGAGGGCCTCGCCCCACACATGTGCATGTAAACCCTCCCCCCACTCATGTGCATGTAACCCCCCCGACACATGTGCACGTGTCTCCCGCAAGTGCGGCAGAGACGCGGAAATCGGCTGGCCAGTAGGAGGGGCATGGCATGCGCGGTGGCGCTCAGCTTGGCCAATGCTGGCGTGCCCACAGAGAGAGCTCCGTGTGCCACAGGTTTGCCATCAAGGAAATAAAACATTAAACTAGAATAAATCCGTGGGGCCTCGTAAGCACATCATTCTCCCAGTAAGCCTTTTGACAACTTCCAAGAGATGGGACTGTCCTTATCTCTAGGGGTGCGCTGTGTCAAGGCTGGGGGTCACCACAGAGAAGGCCTGGTCCCAAAAGAGGTTCCCCAACCGTCGTTAAGTGTGAAAACCAGTGAGATTAGCAAAAAAATCTCAGCAAATGCCTCCTCCAATGTTAGGAAATGCGAATCAATAGACGGAACATATGACTCCTTACGGTGACGGGTGAGGAGGCTGAAAAGGATTGGAAATGGATTAAAAATTGGCTAGAGTCAATAACTGGAGTTCAAAATAGATTGGACGTTTTTCTACTAGGCATAATGACTGGCGAAATATAAAAAAAAGAAATCCAGTATTTAATTTTACACATACTGTAATTATGGCGGCGAGGCTTGCTTCGCTCAAAATGGGAAAATAAAAATAATTAATACCAAGCGAAGATGAAATAGTAAGAAAGGCGATGGACTATATGCCGAAATGGACAAATTACCAAAAGAAATCCAGGGAAAAACAAGAAACAGAATATTACCAGATATGGGATAAATGGTAGTTGGAGGAAACTACCAAGGATTGAACCAAGGATGAATGGATGAATGAATGAATGAAAGAAAGAGAGAAAGAGAGAGAAGAAAGAAGATAGATAAATAGATAGATAGATAGATAGATAGACAGATAGACAGACAGACAAACAGACAGACAGACAGACACACTCAAGAGTGTTTTAAATTTACTAGAGGTATCACCCAATATAGCAATAGATGAATGAAATTAGAGGGTTAAAAATGGTAAAATGCAAATGAAATATACCAGATGGAGAAATAACATAAGGAGAATTTTATCGATTTGTAAATTGTTATTAGAAGAACAGGAAGTTCCTGTTCGCACTGTATTGTGTAAATGTAGTGTACGTCTAGGTTTTTTTCGTGTGTGTGTGTGTTTGTATGTTTGTAAATAAATATAAATATATAAATAAATAAAAAGTGTGGAAAAAAGGGTCACAGACCCTTTTTCCCGCACCGTCCATAAGTTCAAACGGTCACTAAACAAACCATTGTTAAGTCCAGAACTCCCTCTATTTATTCAGGGATCACGGGGATAAATCCCAACTTTTCAAGCTCCACAGTGTTTCTTCCTCGCATTACTGCACAAATCACACCTGTGTTGTTGTTGTGTGGCCAAACACCACCCTGGTGTATTAAAGAGCAAGTTTCACAACAGGAAAGGCCACCTCTCCGCTAATGTAGGAACACAGATCGGCAAACTCTGATTAACCTAAACCACAGTTTATGGACGACAATCCACCCAGGATGCTGCAGAAACCACTACATAACCACCAACCGGGCCAGCTGCTTGAAAAATGAGCCTCTCCCGTAATAATTACATTGTAAGCAATCAGGTTCGACATGTCATGCTGCTAGTCCTCATGTTCTTGTTCCTACGTTCCAAGAGCGAAATTGTTGCGATGACAGCCACCATCGGGGCGGTGTTTTCTGTTGCCAAGCAAGGCGGGTGATTAAAGTGAGTTCTGCTCCAATTTGGGGGACCTCGTTTTGTGGCGGGTTGTTAAGCCAACCACTGCCGCCGTTAACTGAATCACACGGTTGTCAGGAACACACGTTGCTTTAAGTGTCTGAATTTTGTTCATGGGACCCATGGGGACATAAGTGGGAGGACCAGTCGTAAGTCACTTTTTCTTTCCAGGGCCACTGTAACGTCGAGCCGTCACTAAATGAATCGCTGTAAGTCAAGGACTAGGCTCGAGGAAAGACGAATGGGAGATAATTAGTAGCCCTCGACTTATGAGCCTTAAGCAAGACAGCGAAGTGAATTTTGCCCTCTGTTATGACCCTTCTTCCAGTCGTAAGTGAATCGCTGCAGATATTAAGTCAGCCACTTGGTCGTTAAGTAAATCAGACTTCCCTCATTGACTTCCCTTGTCAGAAGCCGCTAAAGTGGATGACGTGACCCGGAGATATTGCGGCCGTCATAAATTACCCCAATTGCCAAGCTTCCGAATTTGGATCACGTGATGGTTCAATGCGGCCCGGCTGAGGAATTCTGGGAGTTGAAGTCACGAGGGTTAAAAGCTGCCCAGTTTGGAAACCTTTGGGGAAGGAGAATGAGGAGCCATGGATCACCTCAATCCTTTTCTAAGGGTCTCTTCGCATGGCTGGCCGGATGCCTCTTGGCCACAGGCCCGGCCGCCATGCTGAGTGAGGAGACCGTGGGCAGTCCTCGACGTGCAACGTTTCAGGCCAAAATTCATGTCGTTAAGCAAGACAGTTTGTAAGGGAGTTTTTGGCCCATTGTACGACCTTTCTTGTCACAGCTGTTTAGTGAATCACTATAGCTGCTAGTTAGTAACGTGACTGTTAAAAGAATCTATTCTATTCTGTTCTATTCCATTCCTTTCAGCCTCTGCTTTGCTGCTGCTTCGGCTGCCATTGAAACGGGGAGGGGGGGGGCATGGTATTTGGGAGGGGATTGTTAATTGTGCTGGAGGAAGATTCTGGAGTTTCTGCTGCCCGTCTTACTGCGCATGCGGAGGAGGTTCCCGCCAAGGCCAACGGCACCGACATTCCATCTTGGTGATGCCTTTCGAAGTTATCTCGCACCTGACACTTGGGAGAATTATGATTGGACTGTAACTGGGATGCCAAGGGGTGGGGAATGGGTTATTCTATATATCATTTGCTTTCGCGCCTAAATAATCAGTCTTTCGCTTTGCTACAATTCCATTCTATTAATTCTATTCCATTGCTATTATATTCACTTATTATTATTATTATAATATACTAGTATTATATTACATATTACATATTACAATTTCTATTCTATTCTATTAATCTATTCCATTCTATTCCATTAATTCCATTCCACTCCTATTATATTCACATATTATTATATTATACCAGTATTATATTACATATTACATATTACATATTACATATTACATATTACAATCTCTATTCTATTCTATTCTATTCTATTCTATTAATTCTATTCCATTCCATTCTATTAATTCTATTCCATTCCATTCCTATTATATTCACATATTATTATTATTTTATTATTATTATTAATATTAATATATTATACCAGTATCATATTACATATTACAATCTCTATTCTATTCTATTAATTCCATTCCATTCCATTCTATTAATTCTATTCCATTCCATTCCATTAATTCCATTCCATTCCTATTATACTCACATATTATTATTATATTATACCAGTATTATATTACCTATTACCTATTACAATTTCTATTCTATTCTATTCTATTCTATTCTATTCTATTCTATTCTATTGAGCAGGGGGCTGGACTAGAAGTCCTCCAAGGTCCCTTCCAGATCTATTCTAATTCTAATTCCAATTCTGGCTTTTCCATTGACACTTTGGAGTGTCTATCGCAATTCGGACACTGCTATCCCTCCTTCTTGCCTAGATGGGGGGACATTCTGTTGTGGCCTGCCAGCACAGCTGGCAGGAGAGTCGGACACTGAGGAGGCTGGGGAGGAGCATGGGCCAATCTTGGAGGATGGGGAAGGCTCGGACGAGGGCTCTGCGTCGGAGGCAGAGACAGGGCCGAGGCCGTCTGCCAGTGATCAGGTGCTAGACAGGAGTGAGGCAGAGGAACAGCTGGAGCCTGTTCCAGTGTGCGCATGCGCAGAGTTGCCAGAGGAAGGGAACAACTCAGGCATCAGGGTCGACTTGGGGGTAAAGCCACAGGTGGACGGTGAATGGCCCCTCCCATAGGACATAAAAGAGGAGTGGGTTTTTGCAGGAAACAATTGGTTCGTTCGGTCGTTAGATTCGTTTCAGGAGTGCGAAGATCTGTCCGTGAATCTCAGGGACTCTGTGCCAAAGTCTTTCCCTGCACAGCACCACATTTGGAAAATATTTACATGGCAGCTTTCCAAGATAGATAAGGTCTGTGGTCATAAATACTCCTTTGAAAGACTCTTTGCCAGGCCTTTGCTGAATGCGAATGAGAGAGATTCACATTCGTTTAATAAGAGGCTTCGTTGGGACCAGGTCTCTGCCTCGTGCTTTATGGGGAAGCCTAGATCAGAACCCCATCCCAAAAGATCCCCCCTCCCCAAAAAACCCTCAAAGACCCTCAAATGCCCAGCCAGAATCGTAGGTCTCAAAAAGTGGAATCCTTATTCCATTCTGATTTTCACAAAGATCGTTTCATCCCCATCTTTTCTCCGGGGGGTGGGGGGGGTTATTGGTAAAAAACAGCAATGGGGGAGGAGGGGGCTAGCTTTCTTCTCAACCCCCCAAGCGGGGAGGCCGAGACACAACCTTCTGCCCCTGGAATGCAAACCAATATCTGTCGGATACTTACAACCGGAGATGGAGGACATCTCATGATCGGAGGGGGGGGGGAACCATCTGCGCGTGGTGCGAGAATTAAACGGCAAGGGGTCACAGGACGGGAGTGGAAAATTGCGCCCTTTGGGCGTACAATTTGCACGCCCTCTCAATGCATGGCTTTGCGGGGCGAAGGCAAAGGGCCCATTTCGCTGGATTTGACAAGGGAACAAAAGCCATCCGGGCCAAAGTCAGTGTCTCCCCCCCCCCCCTCTCCCCAAAAGAGGAAGGGAGGTGTCAACCTCTTCTCCAAAGCGCCAGAAGGCAGGACAAGAAGCAACGGGTGGAAACTAATCAAGGAGAGAAGCAACCTTGAACTAAGGAGAAATTTCCTGACTGTTAAGAACAATTGATCAGTGGAACTACCTGCCTCCAGAAGTTGTGCTGCTCCATCACTGGAGGTTTTAAAGAAGAGTCTTGATAGCCATTGGTCTGAAATGGTCCAGGCTCTTCTGTCTGAGCAGGGGGTTGGACTAGAAGACCTCCAAGGTCCCTTCCATCTATTCTATTCCATTCCATATTCTACAGAATATTCTACATTCTATATGCTATATCCTATTCCCTTTCAATCCATTCCATTACACTCCACTCTATTCTATTTCTGTATTATATTCCATTCTCTATTCTACAGTATATTAGGTACATTCTATTTCATATTCCATTCTATTCCATTCCACTCGCTATATTATATATCCTATTTCATTCCATTCCATTCTATATTCTACTCCATTCACTATTCACAGTATATTATATTGTACATTCCACATTCCTCTCTGTTCCATAGTCTAACTCCTATTCCATTCTGTCCTTTCCTATTGTATATTTATTCTATATTCTACCCCCGCAATGGCAAACCTATACCATGTGTGCTACAGGTGGCACACAGAGCTCTCTGTGGTCACACAAGTTGTCACCTCAGCGCAACTCCACCGCGCATGCACCCATACTTCCCATCAACCAGCTGGTCTCCGACTTCTGGTTTAGCCTCCGGAGGGCGAAAAAACAGCCTCAAAAGGCGGGCGAAGTCAGCTGGCCGGCGTGTGCCATGCGTGCTGGAGCTGACAGGGCCACTCCTCGCGTGCCCTGACATGTATGCCATATGTTCACCATCATGGGCCTGGGGGGGCGATCTGCAGGGGAGAGGTGGCTGATGGGATTTGTAGACCAACTATCTCTCCAGACTACTAAGCCCAAACCTTTCAGCATCTGGCTCGCAGGGAGGTCTGTGGGCTGGCGGAAATTTGGGGCGGATGTGGGAAGCTATCGACCAGCTGGACTTCCGAATCCCGATGGACCTCAGCTGGGTCCTGCAATCCAATATCTGGAAACCTTCAGAGATTCAGGAGGAGCCCAGTTCGAGGTCAAGCAGGAATACCTCCCCCTTCGGTCCAGCTGAAACGTGGAAAGCGGGGGGAAGGGCTGTTGCAGACCCCCTCCTCCTCCACCCCCACATCCCTGCCTGGCACACCAGAGGTCTCAAGGAGGACACGGACCATGCCTGACCACGTTGCCACCATCCACCACGGCTGCAACATGTCCCAACACTTTGCTTTCCGCCTGGGGAGTGGTCCCAGCAGGGTGGGTAGGAACCACTGCGGAAGGAAGCCGGGCAGCAGCATTAAACTGCAAAGCCGAGACAAGTCTGGGGGTTATGTGGGCATGCCCGTTTTTTCCAAGTCAGGAGTGGCAGCCAGCCAATGGTTCACCGACAAAAGGGCGAACGACAAAACTGCGCCCGACTAAACTGCGGTGACAAAACAGTGTGTTCTAAAGCACTCCGACGAATGAGCGCTGAATCGCGCCAACAATAGCGCGGCGACAGAAGCGCGCTGTAAAACTAAACCTAACCCTAACCCTAATCCTAACGCTAACCTAACCCTAAACCTAACCCTTACCTTAACTTAAATCGCCCTTCTGCCGACGCACTGTTGTAAATCGCCTTTCTGTCGACGCGCTGTTGTCGACGCGCTGTTGTCGGTGCGTTGATGACGTCACGGTTTTAGCAATAGCAGTAGACTTATATACCGCTTCATAGGGCTTTCAGCCCTCTCTAAGCGGTTTACAGAGAGTCAGCATATTGCCCCCAACAATCTGGGTCCTCATTTTACCCACCTCGGAAGGATGGAAGGCTGAGTCAACCCTGAGCCAGTGAGATTTGAACCGCTGAACTGCTGATCTAGCAGTAGCCTGCAGTGCTGCATTTAACCACTGCGCCACCTTGGCTCTTGGTTTAACCACTGCGCCACACCTTGGTTTTAGCGACGCGGTTTAGTCGGGCGCGGTTTTGTCGTTCGCCCTTTTGTCGGGTCATGCAGCCAATCACAGGGAGCCCGTGATCTCCCACTCCATTTCTGGATCCACTTAACAACCGCACAATTCACTTAACTGCATGATTCATTTAACAAGTGCCTGATTCACAACGATTGCCTGATTCGCTTAATAACTGCCTGATTCATTTAAGAACTACATGATTCATTTAATCTGCATGATTCACTTAACAACTGCATGATTAACTTAATCTGCATGATTCACTTAACAACTGCATGATTCACTTAATAACCGCATGATTCACTTAACAACCACATGATTCACTTAACGACCACAGCAATTTGCTCAACAACCGTGGCAAAAAACGGCCATAAAATCAGGCACAATAAACTTAACAACCCCTGTTGCTTAGCAATGGAAAATCTGGCACCAATTGTGATCATAAATCAAGGGATACACACACACAAACACACACACCATTTTGGATTGCACCTGACATGCACCTGAATTCTGGGAGTTGAAGTCCATAAGCATGGCTGCCTGGGGAATTCTGGGAGTTGAGGTCCATAAGCATGGCTGCCTGGGGAATTCTGGGAGTTGAAGTCCATAAGCTTGGCTGCCTGGGGAATTCTGGGAGTTGAAGTCCATAAGCATGGCTGCCTGGGGAATTCTGGGAGTTGAAGTCCACCAGTCTTAACGTTGCCCTGTTGGAGACCCTTGCGTTAGGCTGATTAAGCAGATTAAATGTCAGTTAATGGTTTCATCGAGGGATCATTTCCTCAGGCTTAATGCTTCTTCCAGATGGGAGGCCGTTCCAACTTCCATGAAAGGAAATTCTCCTTCGAGCCTGCCAGGTTCGCAAATACCTCCATGTGGTTTTTTCCTAGGAAAGCCAAGCAGAAGTGGACAGCCCTTTCGGCCTTACTTCGCCTCCCAGTCTAATTGAAGGCTTGCAGATCTCCTGGTGGCTGCCCATCCAAGGATGACCCAAGCAAGAGTGACCTCTGTTGGCATCTCCAGGAACTACACCCTCCGAACCATAAGAGGGAGGGAGATCCTCTGTCAAAGATGCCCCCCACCGCCCAAAAGTGTTTTCTAAGCTGGTGCTACTCAAACAATTGGGGGGGGGGGAGCAAGGGGGCTTAAATGGCATCAGTTCATATCAGAGACCAATCTGACAACTTATTGGGGGTCTGGATTCAAATCAGGCACTTTCCTGCACTTCTCTTAACGCCTGCTTCTGAATGACTGAGGACTAGAAACTTTTATCAGACGGAGAGGCAACAGGAGTTGCCAATAGGGTACCAGTAGTCCTTGACTCACACACCCACTCGTTTAGTGACTGTTCGAAGTTACGACGGCACTGGGGGGGGGAAGCAACAACACTTTGTCACACTTAACGACCGTTGCAGCCTCTCCATGGTCACATGACTCAACTTTGGATACTTGGCAACTGACTTGTATTTATGACGGTAGCAGGGTTCCGGGATGTGTATGTCCTCTGATATTCTGACAAAAATCAACAGATTTGCTTCACCATTATGTTGCTCACTGAACGACGTCAATGATTCACTTAACAACGGTGGCAAGAAAGGGTCGTAAAAGAGGGGCAAAGCTCACTTGACAGCTGTTCTAGCTTAACGACGGAAATTCCGGGCTCAAATGCGGATGTAAGTCGAGGACTACCTGCATTCCTGTCACGGAAGGACTGCTGCGCTCCCTCCGGCGTTGTCTCACTCAGCAACGGAAATTTGGAGCTCACTGTGGCTGTAACTTGAGGACTGCCTCTATCGCAGTCACAGAAAGACTCTTGTCTCCTCAGCATGGTCTCACTCAGCAACCGAAAATTTGAGCTCAATGCTGTTTGTAAGTCAAGGACTAACTGTATACGCTTTGGGGGGGGGCTTTGGAAGAGTCCCCAATCCCTTCCCGACCCCCTGGGGTTTTAAGAAGGGTCAGCAGAGAGAACCACCCAAGTAAATCCGACCAGAGCGGCTTCTCGTCGTAATCCCTGCCGGGGGATGATTGACAAGGTGACTGTCCCTGGCCGGAGATGAGCTTTCCGGCTCTCAGGACACAAAATCCAGCAAGCCACCTGTCCTCATGGAGGCAAATATGTCTTCTCCGTACCTTTCTTTTGCTGGGAGGACGAGGAGGAGGAGGATGGGGGGGGGGGGGCTCTCAACTGAAGCAAAGGGTGTGTGTGTGTGTGTGGCGGGGACACACACGCATTTTGGGGAAGTGAACAATTTCACAACCTCCAGCTGAGAAACAGAGAGAAACACACTGCAAGATGGTGGCAGAGAAACAAGAGAAACGTCCAGGGAACTGGAAACAAAGGAAGCCGGCAAAACATTTACGCTCCGATGAACCTGCGCAGCGCCCTTGCACTCCGAATGATGGATCGGTGTTTCGGACGATTCAGATGCAAAACTGCTGAGCAGGGCCTGGTTTTCTGTCCCTTTTCTATCCTCCAGTGACATTTTTTTAAAGTCTCTTGGGTTAGCCCTGAGAGGTAGACCAGACGAATCCGTTCTACTCAATGTCAGAGTTCCAAGTAATAGATCCACACTGCAAGCAAAAACTCCGAGGCCGGTAGATTCCTCAAAGAATCACTTGATTGGATATTGCAGTGTTTCTCAACCTTGGTCACTTGAAGATGTCTGGACTTCAATTCCCAGAATTCCCCAGCCAGCGAATGCTGGCTGGGGAATTCTGGGAGTTGAAGTCCAGACATCTTCAAGTGGCCAAGGTTGAAAAACACTGGGATATAGTATCATACCGGCACCGATCTGGTGCAAAACCAACTCTGAAGTTTCCTGCAGTTTTCACCAGTGGTGGGATTCAGCCAGTTCGCACCGATTCAGGAGAACCGGTTGGTAACTTTCTAAGTAGTTCAGAGAACCAATTTTGGAAGAAATCTAATTTAGTTTCTTTCCACTTTACAGGGCTGATCCCTGTAAAGGAAGGCAGGAAGGAAACATTCTGGTGTTGTTTCTAGCCTGATCTTTATTGCCCTGCTTACAGAAACTGCCTCTCCGGTTAACCCTTATGACATTGTAACAGGTAAGGCGAAGCGCCCATCGACATGAGTGACCTTGAGTTGGCCACGCCCATCCAGTCACATGACCACCGAGCCCCGCCTACCCAGCTGCTCATTAGGGCAGAGAACCAGTTGTTAAATTATTTGAATCTCACCACTGGTTTTCACCTAATTCAGAGTAAAACTTTGTCACTTTCTCAAAAACAATCAGATCCCATGAGCCCGTCACGGCGCTGTGCTGGGGAATTCTGGGAGTTGAAGTCCATCAGTCTTAAAAGTTTGCCAAGGTTGGAGACCCCCTGGTCCAAGGGACATTTTCGGACGTTTCCAGCTCAAATGGGTTTAAAGTGAAATGTTTCCCATGCTTAACACAGAAAGCGAAGACATTTTTTAAAAAATATCCTGTTTCCCTGAAAATAAGACCTCCCCTGATAATAAGCCCAATCGGGCTGTTGAGCTCATGCACTAAAATAAGCCCTCCCCCCAAAATATTTAAATGTATACGCAGCCGGTCCCCGCCATTGAGGGTCGAACAAGAAGCAATGGGTGGAAACTAATCAAGGAGAGAAGCAACTTAGAACTGAAAAGAATTTCCTGACAGTGAGAACAATTAATCAGTGGAACAGAAGTTGCCTCTGGAAGTTGTGAATGTCCCAACACTGGAAGTCTTTAAGAAGATGTTGGATAGCCATTTGTCTGAAACGTTATAAGGTTTCCTGCCTAAGCAGGGGGTTGGACTAGAAGACCTCCAAGGTCCCTTCCAACTCTGCTATTGTATTATTGTATTTCCTCTGGTTGCTGGCCGCGCAAACAACATGAGGTGAGGAGGTGAGGCCAGAGGGGGTTGGGAGGGGGGGGAACATGCCCCAAGCGCCTCTACCTAACAGCCGCTCCCGCGATCCTAGCCATCGTGCCCCTTCTGTCACGCTACTGGCCGTCGCAAAAAGAGCAACAGGGTTCAGCCACGCGACTCGGTGCTGCAACAGCGCAACACGGCCGCAGCGATGAGGTGACCACGCTCGCCACCTCCTGCACCTGAAAAATAATAAGATCTCCCCGAAAATAAGGCCAAGCGCTTATTTCGGGGGTAAAAATAAAATAAAACCCTGTCTTATTTTCGGGGAAACACGACACTTTATTGTAAGGTGGCAACAACAGGTTAGATTTCGTTACGAAGATATAAATAATTTGAGTCAGAAGAGAGGAGATGTGACAAAAATAAGGAAATATTAATGTATACTCCGGTGATTATTAAGTAAAAATGTTAACATCTCTTGGATTGTCTTAGATTTTTAATGTCTATCTTATTAACACGTAACTAACCGATTTGAGATTAAAAGACCTATAAATCTTATTAATAAATTTTTGTTTAAAGATGGTTATAAAGGTATAATCCTGTGTAGGCCTGTGGAGAGGAGAGGTGAGATAAACAGTAAATAATTCTTAGTCAACTACAATAATAACAAAGAAATGTAAATGATAATATTGAGGCCCTGAGTCTCTAGAGAGTGGGCGGCATACAAACTTAAATAAATAAATTAATGATACATACAGGTGTGCTATGGGGGGGGGAATGCTCAGATATCTTACTTAATTGAATTTATTTCAGAATATGTCATAAAGATGTAATGTTATTGGAGATTTATTGAAATTGCAAAGGAATGCCAGTAGGTGGTTGTGTCTTGGAATACAAACGATTCTAGATAAAAAAAACATGTTTAAATAACCGTAATTAAATGAGAATTGCGGTTCAGGGACAGTAAAATACATAAATTTTCTTTTTTTGATTTAAAATGTACAATTCAAATTTGAATGAAGCATATGTAAGGATTATGGAAGAAATGCACGGAATGTATTGGTAACCAATTGATACCCTTTCTGCAAGATGTAACGAAGGATGATGCTTTGTGTGTGTGTGTGCTTTTTTTTGTTTAATCAAAACAATAAAAAAATTTCTAAAATAAAAAAAATCTGAGACTGCAATTCTCCTGCCCCCCCCTCCCCCCTTTTACAGCCTGAGATTCCTCCCAAGTGTCTTTCTCCATTTGTTATGCAGCACAGGGCTATGCAGTCCTCTTATCCATCTATTCTCTAGATCAGTGTTTCTCAACCTTGGCAACTTGAAGATGTCTGGACTTCAAGTCCCACAATTCAGCATGCGCTGGCTGGGGAATTCTGGGAGTTGAAGTCCAGACATCTTCAAGTTGCCAAGGTTGAGAAACACTGATCTAGATGGATAAGTCTCCAACCTTTCCGGCAGACTGGAGAAGGGAGGGCAGAGGAGATGGTTGTGCGCGAGTGGTGAGGAACACGTATGTGCAGCTCCATTTACACAGGCGTCATACAAACGGGGATGCATGCATGCACACGCTCGGTCACCCCCTTCCGCGGACCGGTTCTGAACTCCTTAAGGCTTGGTAGTGGGCCACAGCCTGGGGGGTGTGAGTTGGAGATCCTTTCCCTAGGCAGTATTTCTTCCCCCACTTTATAGCCCAAGAAACTAGGGAGGGTCCCTTCTAAGGTGCATTTTCCACCGTTGTACAGCAAAGGGCTATACGGCCTCTTATCTGATTGTTCCTTAGGCAGCACCTCTCCCCTCCCTCCTCTACATCCTGAGAAACCAGGGAAGGTCCCTTTTAAGCTGCTTTTTTCCGCCGTTATGCAGCAGAGGGCCATGCGGCCTCTTATCTGACTGTTTCCTATGCAGCATCTCCCCCCCCCCCCTATTCTTTACATCCCGAGAAACTAGGGAGGGTCCCTTCTAAGCTGCTTTTTCCACCGTTATGCAGCAAAGGGCTATGTGGCCTCTTCCCTAGGCAGCATCTCTTCTCCCCCTTCCTCTCCATCCTGAGAAACTAGGGAAGAGAGATTGAGATTGAGATTTGTTTTATTTATATGCCGCCCTATTCCCAGAGGGACTCAGGGCAGCGAACAACTCAAGGGGGAAGGGAAGACAAAAGTACAATGCGAGCATTTAAAATAACCAACAGCCACACAGCCACACAGGTCGAGAGGGGAAGGGAACTCATCGACCCCAGGCCTGCCGACACAGCCAGGTTTTAATGGCTTTCCGGAAGGCCTGGAGAGAGGTGAGGGTCCGAATCTCTGCGGGGAGTTCGTTCCAAAGGGCCGGAGCAGCCACAGAGAAGGCCCTCCCCCGGGTAGTAGCCAGATGGCATTGGCTGGTAGACGGAACCCGGAGGAGGCCAGCCCTGTGTGATCTAATGGGTCTTTGGGAGGTAATTGGCAGCAGGCGGTCTCTCAAGTACCCAGGTCCAATACCATGAAGGGCTTTATAAGTGACGACTAGCACCTTGAAGCGTATCCGGAGACCGATCGGTAACCAGTGCAGCTCGCGGAGGATAGGTGTAACGTGGGTGTACCGAGGTGCACCCACAATCGCTCGCGCGGCTGCATTCTGGATGAGCTGAAGTCTCCGAATGCTCTTCAAGGGCTGCCCCATGTAGAGCGCATTACAGTAGGAAGGTCCCTTTTAAGCCTCATTCTCCATCCTAGGCTAGGCTATCTTGTATCTGACCATTCTCTAAGCAGCATGTGTTCCCCCCCATCTCCCAAGGTCGATGCCCACATACTATTACACCTCCGGGAGACCCCCTAACTGGGGATACAACCGATGGATGGATGAATGGGTGGGTAGGTAGGTAGACTCGATGATAAAGAACAGAAAAGAATAGCCGAGTTGGAAGGGACCTTAGAGACTTTCTAATCCAGTGGTGGTGAACCTTTTGGGCATGGAGTGCTGAAAAGGGAGTGCACACTTCACAGACACACTCGCCCGGGCCGCGACCCAGAAGAAGAACCGCCCAGGGGGCATGTGCGCACTGGAAAATAAACTTCTAGTTTCCGGCACACAGGCGTGTGCCAGCCAGCTAGACGTCCAGTTACTGGCACGCATGCACGCGTGGTGATCAGCTGGCCGGCACGCCATGCTCATGCCAAAAAAACGAAAGGCCAGCTCTTCCACTTTCTGACACTGCCTCAGCACAAAGGCCAGCTGATTATCGTGCAAGTAGGCGTGCCAGAAACCCGGAAGAGGAACGGGCAACGCCGCACGTACCAGGCGACATGGCTCGGCGTGCCACTTCGGCACGTATGCCATAGGTTCGCCATCATGGTTCTAGTCCAACTCCCTGCCGAGGCAGGAAACCCTATACCAGTGATGGTGAACCTATGAGACGCGTGCCAGAGGTGGACACAGAAAGCCATCTCTCTGAGCCCCGCACCATCGCCAGCTGCTCTTCCAGTTCTGGAGCTCCCATGCACACAAAGACTAGCTGCTCTTCCGCTTTCTGGCATACACACACACACATTCTAGTTTCAGTGCCGAAAAGGTTCGCCAACACTGCCCTATACCATTTCAGACAAATGGTTGCCCAATCTCCTCTTAAGAACTTTCAGTGTTGAAAGACAGATGATAGACCGACAGACAGATACGATATAGAAAGATAAACAGACAGTGATAGATATTGTAGATAGACGGAAGATATAGGCAGACAGATGGAGATATGATACGTAGATAGATGGTAGTTAGCAACCACACTGATCGTGATGTCCGATGCTTCCTGCCAACTTCTCCCAAGCAAAGTCAGTGTATGCCAATTAGTGTACATTCAACTTTATTCTATTCTATTCTCTCTTCTCCTAGTCTATTCTCCTTTTCTATTCTATGTTCTATTCTATTCTTTTCTATTCTAGTCTTCATTCCAATATTGTATTCTATTCATTCCAATATTCTATTCTATTCTAAAGTATATTCTCTTCCCTCCCTTCTTTATTCCTTATTCTATTCTATTCTACATTCCAATATTCCTATTCTATTCTATTCATTCTGATATTCTATTCTATTCTTCATTCCAATATATTTTATTCTTCTATTCTAGTCATTCCAATATTCTATTCTATAGAAAATTCTCTTCTCTTCCTTCTTTATTCCTTATTCTATTCTATTCTCTTCTCTTCCTTTATTCCCTATTCCATTCTATTCTTCATTCCAATATCTGTTCTATTCTATTCTATTCTTCATTCTAATATATTCTATTCTATTCTTCATTCTAATATATTCTATTCTATTCTATTCTTCATTCCAATATATGTTCTATTCTATTCTATTCTACTCTAATCTTCCTTTGTAAATTTGACTTGGGACCTTCCTCTACACTCCCTGCTCAGAGGTTCTTCTCCTGATAAAATCCCTCGCATTGGATACACAGGTAGTTCTCAACTTACAACGTTTGGTTCGTTTAGTGACCGTTCAAAGTTACAACAGTCCTGAAAAAATAGGGACTTTCACATTTATGACCGTTGCAGTCTCCCCGTGGTCACGTGATCAAAATTCAGACGCTTGGCAACCGACTCGTATTTATGACGCTTGCGTGTCCTGGGGTCACAGGATCTCCTTGGGGGTCCGACGAACAAAGGAAGTGGGGATGCCATTCACTTAACAACGGTTTAATTTAACAACTGCAGTTTCGTTTAACAACGCTAAAATGGTGGCCAAACTCACTTCACGGGTAACCAGTTCGAGGGCGTGGCAGGCTTGGGACGGTTGCCGGTTCCAGCCACCCAGGCCGACAGACCACTTCAGCCGAAGCGGTCCAAACCGTTAGGAATCCACCACTGTTATCGACCGTGAACGGAAAAGGCCTTCCAACGGAGGGGCAAAATTTCCTGAGCAGCAAAGAGATATTTCAGCTGCGGTCGTAATTTGAGGACCCCCTGTCAAAGAAGGAGGAGTTTCGGGGGGTGGGGGGGAAACCTCCAAGATGGGTGTTTGCGTACGACACGTGTTGGCTTCAGGACGGGGGTGGCACCCCCACGAGAATGGGCCCTTCTCCTCTCCTCTGCGGGACAGGTGTTAGGCAGGGCTGTGAGAACCAGTCGGGCAGCTCAACCCAGCGCCAGGCTGCTTCCCCCAAATAAGCACATGCCAACATGAAAGGCACAGCCGTGCCAACCGCCGGGTGAAATCCAGACGAGCCGGCTAGTCCGCTTAGAGGGCACTCGGATGGGGCGGGTCTCCTCTTCACCCCCTCGAGCCTTCTGGAGAAGGCGAGCTTGCCACCCACGTTTCTTCCTAAAAGTAGGCCACGGTACAGAGCTGGGTGTCGCAACAGCAGCGGCTGCCCCGAAACAGGTTGCCACCCCGCCCAAAACCCGCCGTACCAACCTCTCCCCGGTGTGTCAAAGGAGACCACACAGGGATCTGCTGGGAAACGCACAATGGCCAGCTGTTGAAAACGCAGGACTATTCCTCGAGGAGTGTCGATTCTTGAACCCGTGTCTCTTCGGACACGCGAGTTAAGGACGGAGGCGGACGCGAAGGGCAGGCACAGGCATCGCGTTAAGCCTCCTAAAAGGGGCTTTGGCTCAGTGCAGGGGGTCCCAAGGCTGGTTGAAAATATGCCTGGATAGATACAGATTAACAGAGTTGAGAGAGGGACCTTGTAGGTCATCTAGCCCAGCCCCTGTCTAAAGGGACCCGACACCATTTCTGACAGATGGCAGCCGTGTCTCTTTTTGAAAGCTTCCAGGGACGAAGCTTCCCGCAACTTTAGTTCCATTGGTGGATTGTTCTCACTGTCGGGAAATTTCTCCTTAAGGGGATGGAAGAAACCATGGTTAGGTCAGGCCGACTGGCCCTCAACCAGGCTGCGGTTCGATTTACGTTTGGTACAGATAGCCCGAAATTTAGGATGCTCAATGAAGGCCCAGTTGTTAAGTGAATTGTGCAGTTGGTTGGGAAACCACGGTTAGGTTATAAGCAGACTGCACCCAGTCATTAAGTGAATTCTGCCCCCCTGTTCCGACACAATTTGCACCAATTCTATGGACTTACAAATAGCGTTGGGAGATTCTGATGAGACGCCTGTAGTGGCAAATAATTGTCGACAACAAGTTGTGTACAACCACAACAGTGCCCAGAGTTGTTAAACAAGACAGCGGTTAAGAGAGTTTCGCCCCACTGCGTGAGTTTTCTTGGTACCGTCGTTAAGTGAACCACAGCCCTCGTCCAGCGAGGAACCCAGTGGGTTGTCCATCTGAGTTTCCCCGTCGATTCCACTTGTCCGAAGGTCGCCAAAGGGAATCATGTGACACCCCACCCCACCCCGGTTGTAAGTATGAGTCACCTGCCAAGCGTCTGGAACTGGGTCACGCAGGCCACGGAGGCGCTGCAACGTTCGAGTGAAAACTGGTTATCGGTCACTCTTTTCCAGGGCGGAAAACTGGTGACACTGAACGGTCACTAAACGGTCGTATGTTGAGGACTACTGTGCATTCATGGAACTGGAACGTGGCGTGTTTTACAGGAATTCCTGAAGGAGAGAATGATGGTGTCTGTGGCACCGGCCCATTTGGCTGATCCCGGATAAATGAGGAATAAGAGCTGGCGTTTGTGGTAGGGGTGAAGTGCCGGCTTCATTCGTCCAGGCTCAAAATCAGCTCGCCTCAAATCTGCCCTTAAATCAGACTGGTGAATTGGAAAAAAATGCTACTTGGATTCAGAATAGAATAGAGCCGGAAGGGACCTCAGAGGTCTTCTAGTCCAACCCCCTCCTCAGGCAGGAGACCCTATCCCATTTCAGACAAATGGCTGTCCAGTCTCTTCTTTAAAAAAAGACCTCCAGTGTTGGAGCCTTCGCAAGTTCTGGTGGCAAGCTGTTCCACTGGTTAATTGTCCTCACTGCCGGGAAATTTCTGCTTAACGACAGAGCAGGGGGCTGGACTAGAAGACCTCCAAGGTCCCTTCCAGCTCTATTCGGATTGACTGGTTCTTAAGAAGAGACTGGACAAGCCACGTGTCCGACATGGGAGAGGGTCTTCTGCCTGAGAAGGGGGCTGGACTAGAAGACCTCCAAGGTCCCTTCCAGCTCTGTTCCATTCTAATTCCAGATTGCTTCTCTCTTTCACTTCTTTCCATCCATTGTTTCTTGTCTTCTTTTCAGGTGCTTTGGAGAATAAATGGATTCCCTCTTCTTTGGGGCAACCCCTCAAATACAGGAATGATGCTCTCATATCCCCCCCCCTCCTTCTTATCTCTAGACAGAAATTCCCGCAACCGTTCTTCACATTTTCTAGCCTCCTGCCCCCCCTACATCTGTAGGGATGGCCCAGAAGGTCGCTATCCAAGAACATAAATCAAGGACTAGCTGAATTCCTAAGGTAAAGCCTCTTTGGTGAAAAGACTTATAAACTTTATAAACTTTTTTGTTTAGATCTTATTATGAAGGTATAAATAATTTGGATCAGAAGAGAGGAGACGTGATATAAATAGCAAGCAATTGGGTTTTTTTTCCCCTCTCTTAACTATAATAACGAGAAGGAAATGTTAATGCATACTTTTGGTGATTATTAACTAGAAATGTCAACATCTTTCAGATCGTCTTAGATTTTAAATTAATAGGTTAACACCTTTTAATAAATTTCTGTTTAGAGACCGGTTATAAAGGTAAATCTCTCTTGGGCCTTTGGAGGGGAGAGGTGAGAAAAATAGCAAATAATTTTTAGCTAACTACAATAACAATAAAGAAATGTTAATGGACAATATTTAATGACATATACAGGTGTGTTGTAGTGATAAGAGTAAAATGGACAGAAGTGTTAATCTGTGAGTTTGTGGGGGGGAAGGAGAGGGAATGTTAGACATCCTTTTAATCGACTTCCTTTTAGAATATGGTATAAAGATGTAAAGTTATGGCAGATTCATTGAGACTGGGGAAAAAAATGCCAGTAGGTGGTTGTGTCCTTAAAACCCTAATTAAATGAAAATTGTGGTATAGTGATAATAAAATATATAAATCCTATAATGTACAACCCAAACTGAATGAAATATATGTATTGATTGTGGAAGAAATGCACGAAATATACATGTAACCAATGGATACTCTTTCTACAAGATGTACTGAAAGATGGATTTTTTCTTTTGTGTTTCTCTTTAATAAAAACAATAAAAACTTTTTTAAAAAAGCCTCTTTGGTGCCTTCCATCTCGCTTTAAAAACGCACAAAACTGACAGCAGGAAAAAAAAACCCGGTTGTCCATCAATGTTTTCTTTTTTCATTAATTTATTTTTTTACTCCCTTTTTATTGTAAAAAAAAATTGCCAGAGGATAAAGGTAAAGGTTCCCCTCGCACATATGCGCTAGTCATTCCCGAACTCTAGGGGGCGGTGCTCATCTCAGTTTCAAAGCCAAAGAGCCAGCGCTGTCCGAAGACGTCTCTATGGTCATGTGGCCGGCATGACTCAACGCCGAAGGCGCACCGAACGCTGTTCCCTTCCCACCAAAGGTGGTTCCCATTTTTCTACTTGCGTTTTTTACATGCTTTTAAACTGCTAGGTTGGCAGAAGCCGGGACAAGGAACGGGAGCTCACTCCGTTAAGTGGCGCTAGGGATTCGAACCGCCGAACTGCCGACCTTTCCGATCGCCGAGCTCGGCGTCTTAGCATGTTTCTTTCACTTCGTCCCTGAATCTCTCCGAGTTTCTCCGAAATGGGAGACAAATGCAGCATTTTTTGTCCGTCTCCACGTAGCTAGTCTATACAGTCCTCGACTTACGACAATTCATCGAGTGACCGTTTAAAGTTACAACGGCACTGGAAAAAAGAGGAGTTACGACCGTTTTCACACTTGCAATATCCCCCCCCCCAGTCATGTGATCTAAAATACAGAGCCTGGGCAAATGACTCGTATTTACGACGGCTGTGCCGTCCTGGGGGGGTCACCTGATTCCATTTTTTGTGACTGTCTGACCAGGCAAGGAGGAAGCTAGATTCGCTTAATCACCGGGAGACTAACTTAACCGCTGCAGGGATTTGCTTAACAGCGGTGTCAAGAAAGGTCGTAACACGGGGCAGAGCTCACCACGCCTATATCCGACTCAGGGAAAACAATGTTTGGGCTCGGTTTGGTCATGAAGGCGAGGACTTACCTGTGTTTGGCGGGGGACTGGGAATTTTGCTAGGTTTGTTTACCAGGTTGAATGCACTACTTAGCCATTACTACTAGGAGGAAGGTGGTAGTTTGTCGCTGTGAGCAGCCATCCCGGATTCTTTTCCCACCCACAGGGAAGGGCCGAGCAGGAAGTCCCTTCGATGGTTTTACAACCAGCCAGGAAAGGAGACACAAACCTCCCTGGGATCTAATTGCAGGGAAATAATTATGCTAAGACGGGCTTTCGCAATCGTGCCAACTTGCAGTCCGCCCATCTTCCACTTGTCAAGGTTGAGAAACTCTGTGCCAACCGCTTCCCTACGGGGTTAACCCCGGCGTGGCCACGCGCTCTCCTAGGAAAGCTTTCTGAGTGCTTTTATTTCGCTAACGCTTTTCGATTACGAGTGGCCGTGCGATCCAATCCGAAACGTTACGAAAGCAGAGAAAACGGTGGAAGAGTGGAAGGGATGAGGACAAAAGCAGAATTATTATTGTTAATATTAATATGAATAATAATGAGGGAGAAGGGGGAGACGAGAAGGAAAAGAAGAAGGAGAAGGAGGGAGGAGAAGGGGGAAGAGGGAAAGAAGAGGAAGAGGAGGAAGGAGGAGGAGACGAACAAGAGGAGGAGAAGGGAGGAGGGGGGAGGGGGGAGGAGGAGAAGGTGGTGTAGGAGGGAAAGAAAAGGGAGACAAGGAAGGAGGCGGAGGATAAGAGGAGGGAGGAGGAGGGAGGGAGGAGAAGGGAGGAAGAAGGAGAAGAAGAAAAAGAAGAAGAGGGAAAGAAGAAGAGGAAGAAGGAGGAGAAGAAGAGGAGGATGAGAGAAGAGGTGGGGAAGGGAGGAGGAAGAAGAAGTAGAAAAAGAAGAGGAAGAGGGAAAGAAGAAGAGGAAGAATTAGGAGGAGGAGGGAGGAGGGAAAGAAGAGGAAGAAGAGGAAGGAGGAGGGAGGAGAAGGGAAAGAAGAGGAAGAGGAGGAAGGAGGAGGAGGAGGGAGGAGGATTAGGGAAAGAGAGGAGGAAAGACAAGAAGGGAGGAGGGGGAGGAAAAAGAGGAAGGAAAAGACGAAGAAGAAGGAGGAGAAGACGGAGAAGGAGAAGAAGGAGAAGAAGAAGGAGAGAAGGAGGAGGAGAAGGAGGAGGGAGAGAAGGAGGAGGAGGAGAAGGGGGAGGAGGAGAAGGGGGGAGGAGGAGGAGGAAGAGGAGGAGGAGGAAGTACTTGGTTGATATACCAAGGATGCTGGCAGCAACCCGTATCAACCATCAGTGCCAGTCAATGATATTTGTGATAGATTTTTAAGTGTTCAGTTGATGGAGTTGCGTGTTTAATGAATAAAAGAGATAATGATAATAATAATAATACACGTAGTCCTTGACTTATGACCGTTTATTTAGTGACCGCTCAAAGGCACCACTGCACCGACAAAAAGTGACTTCTCTTTCTCTCACACTTACGACCGTTAACAGCGTCGCAAATAATCATGTGATCATAATCCGAGCGGTTGGCAACTGGCACATAATTTATGCGGGTTGGAGTCTCCCGAAGTCACACGCTTCCCCTTTTGCGACTTTAAGACAAGCAAAGCCAAAGGGGGAAGCCAGATTCGCTTAGCGACCAGGGTTACTAACTTAACACAACTGCAGGTGACTCACTTAGCAATTTACTGTGGCCGGAAAGCACACGCAATGGGGCACACTTCGCTTCACCGCGACGACTCGAATAACAACGGTGGCACAACGAGGTCATAAAACGGGCCGTAACTCGCTTAACGACGACGGCCCTGCTTAGCAAAATAGAATTTGGGACTCCTTTGTGGTTGTTAAGTCGAGGACTGCATGTACGAGTATTGAAGTGTTCCTGGGAGGAGACGGGAATGAAATAATACACCTTTGACTGGAAACACAGAGAGAAACAGGTTTCACCTATCATGGTTAAACCGTGGTTTATTCAACCAGGGATTTGCTGAACAAGCTATGGGGAGGCACCCCATACCTTCTGCCTCAATAGCCCTGGTTCAATAGCAGTAACTGTGAGAGGGATCTTGGAGTCCTAGTGGAAAATCACGTAAATATGAGCTAGCCGTGTGCGGCAGCTGCCAAAAAAATACAATAAAATCCTGATTAATTAAATCCTTATATAAATATAATTTACATAATATAAATTGCAGAAGTAATTTATTGACTGATTTGTCTCGTGAGCTTATCAATAAAGAAGGACATAGTTTAATTTTAGAATAAGACAAATATTTTTATTATTTGTATTTCGTTTTTATGTTCCCCTTTTTCCCCCTTTTGAATTGTTCGCCGCCCTGAGTCCTCCCGGAGAAGGGCGGCATACAAATAATAAAATTCTATTCTATTCTAAAGGTAAAGGTTCCCCTCGCACATATGTGCTAGTCGTTCCCGACTCTAGGGGCGGTGCTCATCTCTGTTTCAAAGCCAAAGAGCCAGGGCTGTCCGAAGACCTCTCTGTGGTCATGTGGCCGGCATGACTAAACACCAAAGGCGCATGGAACACTGTTACCTTCCCACCAAAGGTGGTCCCTATTTTTCTACCTGCATTTTTTTAACGTGCTCTCGAACTGCTAGGTTGGCAGAAGCTGGGACAAGTCACGGGAGCTCCCTCCGTTACGCGGGTGCTAGGGATTTGAACCGCCCAACTGCCAACCTTTTTGATCAACAAGCTCAGCGTCTTAGCCACTGAGCCACCAGTGTGCAGCAGCTGCCAAAAAAGCCAACACAGTTCTAGGCTGCATCAACAGAGGGAGAGAATCAAGATCACGTGAAGGGTTGATGCCACTTTATAAGGCCTTGGCAAGGCCACATTTGGAATATTTGCATCCAGTTTTGGTCGCCACGATGTAGAAAAGATGTGGAGACTCTAGAAAGAGTGCAGAGAAGAGCAACAAAGATGATTAGGAGACTGGAGGTTAAAACATATGAAGAAGGGTTGCAGGAATTGGGTAGGTCTAATGTTTAATGAAAAGAAAGACCAAGGGAGACATGATAGCAGTCTTCCAATTCTCAGGGGTTGCACCTGAGGGCAGGAGAAGAAGCAATGAAGAGAAACTAAACAAGGAGAGAAGAAACACAGTTCTAGGCTACATAAATAGAGGGATAGAATCAAGATCCCGTGAAGTGTTAATACCACTTTATAAGGCCTTGGTAAGGCCACACTTGGAATACGGCATCCAGTTTTGGTCACCACGATGTAAAAAAAGATGTGGAGACTCTGGAAAGAGTGCAGAGAAGAGCAACAAAGAGGATTAGGGGACTGGAGACTAAAACATAGGAAGAACGGTTGCAGGAATTGGGTGCTAGAATCTAGTTTAATGAAAAGAAGGACTAAGGAAGGGCAACACGATAGCAGTACAGATAGTCCTTGACTTACAACAGTTCATTTAGCGACCGTTCAAAGTTACGACAACACGGGGGGGGGAGTGACTCACCACCCTTTTTCACATTCACAGTCACGGCAGCATCCTCCCAGTCGTGTGATCCAGATTCAGAGGCTCCTCAGGTGGAGTTCGTATTTATGATGGCGGATGCGTTTTGGATACGCGACGTCAATGAGGAAGCCAGATTCACTTAACAACCCGGTGACTAACTTAACGACGGCAGCGATGCACGTAAACAAAGCGTGGCAGAAAAAAATGGGGTAAAAACCCATGCACGTCTCGCTTAGCGACATACACGTTGGGCTCAGTTGTGGTCGTAAGTAGAGGATGACCTGTATATCCAGTATTTGAGAGGCTAACTCAAAAGTCGGGGTGGGTGGGGGGTGTCCACCTATTCTCCAAAGTGCCAGAAGGCAGGACAAGAAACAATGGATGGAAACTAATCAAGGAGAGAAACAACCTGGAATTAGAATAACGCTAGAAGGGACCTTGGAGGTCTTCTAGTCCAGCCCCCTGCTCTAGCATTAAGAAGAAACTTCCTGACCGTGAGGACAATTAACCAGTGGAAATGCTTGCCAGTAGAAGTTGTGAATGCTCCCATCGCTGAAGGTTTTAAGAAGAGCCACTTGTCTGAAATGGTATAAGATCTCCTGCTTGAGCAGGGGGCTGGACTAGAAGACCTCCGAGGTCCCCTCCAAGCTCTATTCTGAGTTCAAAGCAGAGAGGGTGCTTCTTTAGAAATGTCCAGTTCTGGCTTTGGGGCTCTAACTTCCAGGAAACGTCTCTGGATCCTTCCAGAAACACGTCAAACATCTGTTTCACATCTGGCCTGTTGACCAGGAAATCTGCCTAACAGGCCCTTCTAGAAAGCTTAACGTGTCCTTGAGAGCCTACGAGGAAGAGGCCACCACCTGCTCCAAACTGAACCTTCTCTAGCCCGATGAACCTGGAAGAATCCTTTCAAAAACCCTTCGGGACTGTCTTCAAGGACAGTCTCGTGTGGGGACATTGCAGTAGTCCAGCTAAATGAGTAGGCCTGGAGAAGGGAACACAGGGGCATCCGGGGAGCAGCAGGCCCTGCCCGTTGAGCAACTTTCCCTGTTCTGAGAACGTAGAGCAGGGGGTGTCAAACTCAAGGCCCGTGGGCCAGATCCGGCCCGCAGGGTGCTTGGATCTGGCCCACGGGGCCGCCCTCGAAACACTGAGGCACCGGTCTACGATGCTTCTGCCAACGAAGCTGGGGAGGCCGCGTGAGCTCCGTTTTCGCTGTCAGATGGCTGCAGGAGGCCGTCCCAGCCTAAAACGGCGTTCAGGAACCTGTTTTCGCTGGCAAAGCGTTACGGTCACCCCAGGCGCCTCCCGACACGGGTGATGTCAAGCTGGCCACACCCACCCTGACCCCCGCCCCGAGGTCAAACACAACCCCGATCAAATCAAGTGTGACACCCCTGACGTAGAGAGCAATGAGCCCTCGGCCCCCAAGGACGGTATCGGTCCGTCGCGCTGCGAGTCCAAACGGTCGAAACGCCGGCCTGCGATCTCGCGGCGCCTCTGGGGTAGCTTTTCTCCTCCCCCTTAAAAAATGCACTTAATCCACTTTCGGCAAATTGGGGCTTGTGTCCCCCCGCCTCGCCTGGCCCCACCCGCCCCAGAGAGTCTTTCCCACAAAAACAAATGAGAGAGAGAGAAAAAACGCCCTTTCAGCAGCTGCGGTGCCAACCAACACCCCGCGGGGTTGCCAGCCTTGCTGGCAAGAATCCACGGAAGGACGTTTGGTATGTACCAAAGGGGGGGTTAGGGTGGGTGGGAGGGTGGGAGGAGGAACAGATCACCGAGTTGTAAGTTTCCACCGGAGTCGAAAAACCAGGCTGTGAATCACAAGTGATGGGCTGTGTTGTAGTGTGTGTGTGTGTGTGTGTGTGTGTGTGTGTCTGTGTGTGTGTGTTTCAACCCCTGGCACCCGAAGGAGGAAAAACCAGTTGCTTCGGTCCTTCCCGTGTACCGCTTGGGTTGAATACAATCCAGGCTCGGCGACTTAAGAGAGTCTTGCGGCGTGAATTCGCACGAGCCAGCATATAATTTCACCGGCCAAGAACTTGGGGCTAGCCAATCGGAGGGCTTGAAAGGGAGGGGAGTTCGCATTCCATCTCCCAGCCACCTTGGGAACTCCCTGCCACCGCTCACAGGCCGCCGGCACTGTTCGCGAAGGCAGGACGCCTCACCAAAAAAAAAACAATCCGACTTTCTCTCTTACAGGCGAGATTCTCACCTGGGGTTACCAACGCCGATGCTTCGGCTTTTTGGGGGGAATAGCAGATTCTATTATTCTAAATGTCACATAAATAATAAAAATATAATAAAAATAAGGCTGTTTGGCATCTACAAGCCACACTTCTGTCCAGCTGGGGACACACACTTGTATAAACCACTGTTGTCATAGGCAGTCCTCGACTTACGACCAAGAGTGGAGGCCAACATTTGTGTTGCTTAAGGGAAAGCTTTGTTCAGTGACGTTTGCCCCATTTTTCTGGCCACGGTCGTTAAGCAAACTGCTGCGGCTGTTAAATCAGGACAACACTGTATTAACAGTCGTTAAGCGAATCCGCCATCCCCCATGGACTTGTGCTTCTGAGAAGGCCACAAGAGGGGATCATGTGACCCCAGGACGCTGCAACCGTCATAAATACAAGTCAGTTGCCAAGCGTCTTTTTGATCAGGTGACTGTGGGGACGCTGTAATGGTCGTAAGTGGGGGGAAAGTTCATAAGTCACTTTTTTCAATGCTGTCATAACTTTGGTCACTAAATGGACTGTCATAAACCGAGGACTGGCTGTATTCAGAAAGGAGCTGCTTGAAATTCGACTACCTTTTAAAAATCCCTTTGCATTCAGACTGGACCAATTTTTTTCCCAATACAGTGGTCCTCGATTTACGACAACAACTGAGCCTAAATCTCAACATCTGGATGACTTTGGCCCTGTCCTCTACCTCGCCCCAACCCACCTCGAAAAGCTGTGGTTCCCTGTCATTAAGTGTGACAGAGCTTGGCCCCATTTTACAACCTTTCTTGCCACCGTTGTTAAGTGAATCCCTGCAGTCCTTAACTTAGTTAATACAGTTGTTAAGTGAATCCGGCTTTCCCGTCGACTTTGCTCATCAGACGGTCGCAAAAGGGGGGAATCACGTGACACAAACACACACAGAGGACACACTGTGACCGTCGTAAGTACGAACCAGTTGCCGTGCGTCTCAATTTTGATCCCCTGTACACAGAGAGAGCGGCTGGGCGTGGTCATTAAGTCTGAAAAATGGCCCTCGGTCGTGTTGTAACTTTGAACGGACATTAAGCGAACCGTCGTTAAGTCGAGGACTACCGGTGCTATCCGAGGGCCAATTTTTTTGCAATGTTTCACACAATTGAACCAACGCACAATGTAACACAAAGTCTTAAAGGCACAATGCAATTTAACCCCCTTTTTCCGGATTTAATCCATTTCCCGGGTTGACCCAACACCCCAAACGTTCAAGGGAGCGAAAGAGGCTGCGGATTATCAATTCCTTCCTGCGAACAGATTAGGATTACGGCTGCCCTGGATTTAACCTAGTTAAGCAGAATAGCAATAGCAATAGCAGTAGACTTATATACCGCTTCATAGGGCTTTCAGCCCTCTCTAAGCGGTTTACAGAGAGTCAGCATATTGCCCCCAACAATCTGGGTCCTCATTTTACCCACCTCGGAAGGATGGAAGGCTGAGTCAACCCTGAGCCGGTGAGATTTGAACCGCTGAACTGCTGATCTAGCAGTAGCCTGCAGTGCTGCATTTAACCACTGCGCCACAGACAGACAGACAGACAGGGGAATAATCTAAACCCTGAATCATTTGAAAAAAGAAGGAAGCTCAGAGGAGTTCAACGAAATGACCAAAACACAAGTCGCTTTCTAAAGTCACCCACTGTTCCTTTACAGATATAGTCCTCGGTTTATAACAGCCTGTTTAGTGACAATTTGAGGTTACAACAGCACTGAAAAAAAGCGACCCAGGACCAATTTTTCATACTTACGACCGTCACAGCCTCTCTAGTGGTCATGGGACCGATATTCAGATGCTTGACAGCTGATTCACACTTATGACGGCGGCAACGTCCCGGGGGGGGGGGTCACATGATCCCCTTTTGCGACTTTCTGACAAGCAAACCCGGATTTGCTTAACAACTGTTGGGCAATTTAATTGAAGAGTGGCAGTGATTCGCTTAACAAATGCAGCAAAAGAAGTCGTAAAGTGAGGCAAAGCTTACTTAACACACGTCTCACTTACCGACCTAAATTGGGGTCTGTACCTGTAGTATAAACAAGACGTTAGACACATTTAAGGAACAAAGCCGACACACACACTGCACGTCAGTAACTGGGCCTTGAATTAACTATATAGGGAGTCCTCCACTTACAACCAGAACCGAGCCGACCAGAACTAAGCCCCAAATTTCTGTTGCTAAGTGAAATAGTGGTGAAGTGAGTTTGGCCCGCCTTGCCAACAGCTCTTAAGTAAAATCAGGGCAGTTGTTCAGTTAGCAATAGGGTCGTTAAGTGAATCGGGCTTCCCCGTTGACTTCACTTATTAGGTCGCAAAAGGGGACCACGTGACCCCCGCGGGAGCACTGTGACCGTCATAAATAGGAGCCATCGGCCAAAGGTCTGTATTTTGATCACGGGGATGCTGCCAACGGTTGTTAAGTGTAAAAAATGTCCCTCAGTTGCTTTTTTCAGTAACTTCAGTCGCTAAGTGAACGGTCGTAAATCGAGGACTAACTGTAACCCTCAGAATTGACCAATGGCTCATTCCTGTGGTTATTCCGAAGCATGCCACCGTGTCTATTTTACAGATCGCGCAGTGGAAAGGAAGGAAATGGAAAAACAGAATGACAGAGTTGGAAGGAATCTCGGAGGTCATCTAGTCCAACCCCCGGCTCAAGCAGGAAACCCACTACCAATTTCAAACAAATGGATGTCCAATCCATAGACATTCAAGTATAGGGTCTCCTGCTTGAGCCAGGGGTTGGGCTAGCTGACCTCCAAGGTTCCTTCCAGCTCTATTCCATTCCAGAGAGTTGAAAAGGACCTTGGGGGTCATCTAGCCCAACCCCTTGCTCAAGCAAGACATCCTATACTCATTCTGGACAAATGGCTGTCCAATTTCTTCTTGGAAATCTCCAGTGATGAAGAACCCATAACTTCAGGTGGCAAGTAGTTCCACTGGTTAATTGTTCTCGTTTCTCCTTAGTTCTATACCATTCACCATTAATCACCACATTGTTAGGTGCTCCGAGTCCACCTCAAATAGCAAATTTATTTCTAAAAAAAAAAAAAAAAAAAGATAAGCCAATCCAAAGGAGTAGCCTGCACAGGGCGGTCACTTCAGATATTCAGAGAGACTGCTTCTGTCCAAGGAGGATCATCATTTCTCAATCAGCATTTAAGAGGTTTATTAGGATAAATTCCCGCCTCCTTGCTTTTTCCCCTCCCCAATTTACCTCAGTTGGTACCAGAAGTACTAGATCAAAGAATGACCCAGTTAAATACTACAGGTAGTTCTCAACTTACAACCACTCGTTTAGTGACGGTTCACAGTTACAACGACACAGAAAATGGTGAATTATGACCGTTTTTTAACACTTATGACCATTGCAGCATCCTCGTGGTCGCGCAATCAAAATTTCAATGCTTGCCAACTGACTTCTATTTATGACGGTGGGATTCTGACAAGCAACGGGGAAGGATTCGCTTAGCGACCGGGTAACTATCTCAACACAAGTGCGGTGATTCACTTAGCAATTTACTGTGGTGGGAAAGTGAGGCAACGGGGGGGAAAATTTCCTTCACTGCGACGATTCGAGTAACGATGTGGGCACGACGAGGTCGTCAAATGGGCGGTAACCCACTTAACGGAGGAGGCCCTGGCTTAGGAAAAGACATTTGGGACTCCTTTGTGGTCGTTAAGTCGAGGACTGGATGTCTTGGTAATGAACTGTGATTCACTTCCCAACGTCCGCAAGAAAATGGATCCAAACTCACTTAACAACGGTCTCGCTTAAGAGAAATTTCGGACTGAACTGTGACGCAGGGCAACTTCCAGCCCATTGCCAGACTTTGAAATAATAAAATGGCAATACATTTAAGAGGAAGGAAAAAAAAGAAGATATCTCACTGACGGGGTGAAGAAGATCCTGGCGTGTCGGGGACCACATTTTAAAAAGTTAAAAAGTTGTGACTTTTGCGTGAAGTGCGCGAGCTTCCCAAAATCAGACGGAGGGGGGGGAGGGAAACCCAACCCAACAACGAGAAAAATGCAAATTGCAATTCAGGCGGAAGCGAAGGCAGGACGAAATTCCTAGGAACTCGGCCCTATTATTAGGCCTCCCGCCCTCCCCTCTCCTTCCTGCGGGAGACAAAAAAAAAAAATTCGGGAAATGGAGCAAACAAGGATGGGAAGAGACGGGGTTTTTCCCCCCCCCCCCAAAAAAATAAATAAAATAAAATAAAATTGGAGGAGCGGAAAAATAGAGGGGTGGGAGAGATAAATTACTCGTACGTTGAAATTAAACTTCGTACAAGTTTTTTTTTGTTGGGGGGGGGGAAGGAGTAACGAGGGTTCCCACAGCACAAAATACCCAAGGATTTTCCTGGCCAGCTGACCAACGGCTGAGCTTTGCAACTGTCTCTTTTACGGATGGTCTTCGGCAGGAAATATGTTTGGGGGGGGAGAGGGGGTGGGAAGGCCCATCTTTCCAAAAAATGTGATTTGCAGTGTGGGGAATGGTGTTTACAAGCCAGGACCACCCACTAAGAGGGCCTTGGCGCAGCCGGCGGGACGAGAATATTATGCCCCCAGTGAATGAGACCCTTTCGGGGTAGTGTTGGAGGCGCTGGGCCTAGAAACCAGGAGGCGGTGAGTTATAGTTCTGCCTTAGGTGGGATAGCCGGCTGAGTGACTTTGGGCCAATCATTGGGAGATGGTGAGTTCTAGTTCCATCTCAAAGAGGAAAGCCGGCTAGGTGACCTTGGGCCGATCACCAGGAGACAGTGAGTTCTAGTTCTGCTGTAGGCATGTCAGCTGGCTGGGTGACTTTGGGCCCATTGCCAGGAGACAGTGAATTCTAGTTTCATCTCAGTGGGGAAGCTGGATGGGTAACGTTGGGCCAAACACTAGGAGATGGTGAGTTCTAGTGTAGGGACGACAGTCAATTACCAGGATATGGAGAGTTCTAGTACAGAGATGACAACCAGCTGGGTGACTTTGGGCCAATTGCCAGGAAACAGTGAGTTCTAGTTTCACCTCCAGAGAGGAAAGCTGGCTGGGTGACTTTGGGCCAATCACTAGGAGATGGTGAGTTCTAGTCCTACTTTAGATCTGAAAGCTGGCTGGGTGACTTTGGGCCAACCACTAGGAGATGGTGAGTTCTAGTCCTACTTTAGATCTGAAAGCTGGCTGGGTGACTTTGGGCCAACCACTAGGAGATGGTGAGTTCTAGTCCTACTTTAGATCTGAAAGCTGGCTGGGTGACTTTGGGCCAATCACTAGGAGATGGTGAGTTCTAGTCCTACTTTAGATCTGAAAGCTGGCTGGGTGACTTTGGGCCAATTCGGCTGCAGGATTTTGAGTTTGGCTTTTCTAGGTGAGGACCGGGTGTGTGTGTGTGTGTGTGTGTGTGTGACATGATAGCAGTCTTTCAGTATTTGAGGGGCTGCCTCAAAGAAGGAGTGGGGGTCAATTTGTTTTCCCAAGCACCAGAAGACAGGATAAGAAACAATAGAAGGAAACTCATCAAGAAGAAACTCATCACTCCAGAAGACAGGCTGAAGATACAGAAGGATCTTGACAAACTTGAACATTGGGCCCTATCTAACAAAATGAAATTCAATGGTGAGAAGAGTAAGATTCTACATTTAGGCAAGAAAAACGAAATGCACAGGTACAGTATAGGTAGTACCTTTCTCAACAGTAGTAACTGTGAGAGGGAATTTTTGAGTCCTAGTGGGCAACCATTTAAATATGAGCCAGCCGTGGGCAGCAGCTGCCAAAAAAGCCAACACAGTTCTAGGCTGCATCAACAGAGGGAGAGAATCAAGATCACGTGAAGGGTTAATGCCACTTTATTAAAGCTTTGGTAAGGCCACACTTGGAATACGGCATCCAGTTTTGGTCACCACGATGTAGAAAAGATGTGGAGACTCTAGAAAGAGTGCAGAGAAGAGCATCAAAGATGATTAGGGGACTGGAGACTAAAACATATGAAGAACGGTTGCAGGAACTGAGTATGTCTAGTTTGATGAAAAGAAGGACTAGGGGAGACATGATAGAAGTCTTCCAATATCTCAGGGGCTGCCACAAAGAAGAGGGAGTCAAACTATTCTCCAAGGCACCTGCAGGTAGAACAAGAAGCAATGGGTGGAAACTAATCAAGGAGAGAAGCAACTTAGAACTGAGGAGAAATTTCCTGACAGTGAGAACAATTAATCAGTGGCAGAAGTG
>NC_045541.1:180372109-180513934 GCF_009769535.1 Thamnophis elegans | reverse complement strand
TTTTGCCGGGACCAAGACTCTGCTTCATGCTTGTTAAGGAAGCCTGGGTCAGAACAATAAACTGCTCTAAGTCAAGATCTTCCTGTCATGGTTTATGGGATTAATTCCCTCGAAGTGAGCTACTGAAACCCACTTCTGCAAAGTTTTCTTGGAAGTAGAAAAAAATAATTAGCCACGCAATGTCGCCTATATTTATACTTTAAAAAGAGAGAGAGAGAAGCACATTGTAATGTAAAGTGCCATTTATTTTATCTCCCCATGATGAAAATATTTCCTTAAAAAAAATTGCACCATCATAATGCTGAACACATTCTCCTTAAAACACCCCTAAAACAACTAAAGCCAAAACAAAACCCCAAAACAAATTTAAAAAACAAACAAAACAAAAACAAAACTAGAGGAAAACATACCGAAACTGTCAAACATATTTTACTAAGTTAATTTGTTGTTGGTTGGTTTAAAAATTTAAATAAGAGGCAGAGAAACACGAAAGACATCCCTGGGGCGCACGGACACCCCATCCCCCCCGTTTCCCTCCCATCCCAGCTAAAGCTTCACTGTGCAGATATGGGTTCTGTCGAAAGAATCATAATTAAAAAGGAAAAAGAAAAAAAGCAGTGCCCGTTTTTGGACGGAGCGACCCCCTGGTGCCGTTTCTTAACTCCAAACGCTGAACAGGGCACATTCAAATCTGCAGGAGTCCTGTGTTGTCGTCCCCCCAAATTGGAGCAAAATGCGTTCACGCAGGGGAGACCAGAGAATTACAGTAGCAGCTAGTGAGGAAATTAAAAACAAAAACAAAAAACCAGAGAGCCATGCGCCACAGACCCTCCTGCCGTCACGCTGCAACACGGGCCACCCCGCAGGGATGTTAAGGTCCAAATGTCTCGAGCTGGACGTTGCAATAGGAGAACGGACGCGCACTTGCGTGACCCGCATAAAGATGGACTATTCCAGTGGACCGTTATGATTTTTGACATCTCAAAAGTGTTTTGGCACAACCTGTCCTTTCAGGATTGATTAAAAGATTTTTTTTTAAGGTTTCTTTGCATTTTGGGGCTCTTCCTGGGGAGAAATCCACCTCCCCCCCCCCTTCCCTCATCACTCTCCAGCAGGGTGGGAAAAGGGGAGGATGAAAGCCTCCACAATGGTGCACGCAACCTCCAGGCTTCCACCCACTCTTAGCTGCACAGACCAGGATGGCAGCCTTTGTAGCATTCAAATACAGCCGGAGATTGCAAATTTGGCCACTTTTTAAGATTTGTGGACTTCAACACCCAGAATTCCCCAGCCACCTTAAAGTGGCTATGTTTGCAGGCTCTTGCAATAGAGCAACTCCAGCTTTGAAATGAAGGCCTTCAATTGACTGACTTAAAGAGCTATGGCCATTAAAAAAAAACACCAATAAAGTAAGGATTCTCCTCATACATCTGTGCTAGTCGTTCCCGACTCTAGGGGGTGGTGCTCATCTCCATTTCAAAGCCGAAGAGCCAGCGCTGTCCGAAGACGTCTCCGTGGTCATGTGGCCGGCATGACTAAACACCGAAGGCGCAGGAACGCTGTCACCTTCCCACTAAAGTGGTCCCTATTTTTTCTACTTGCATTCTTACGTGCTTTCGAACTGCTAGGTGGGCAGAAGATGGGACAGGTAACGGGAGCTCACTCCGTTCGCGAGCACTAGGGATTCGAACCGCCAAACTGCCGACCTTTCTGATCGACGAGCTCAGCGTCTTAGCCACTGAGCCACCATGTCCCTTTTAAAAACAGTACAATCATTATTTTTTACTTGCAATATCTGAAACTCAACCAGCGGCCCAGCTACCCCAGGCCACTGCCTGCTCCTCGGTCTTCGTCCTCAAAGGAAATTAGGTGAAAGGGAGGAGAAAAAGAGACAAGAGAAAAGAGACCAATGGCTTTCCTGGACAGGGAAGTTCAGAGTTGTAGTAGAACCGGGGAGAAATTCAGAGGAGGAGGAGAAGCAGCGGTCGAGCATTTCTTCTCCATCAGAAGACATCCCTGAAAAGTCCTCTCCCTCTTCCCCCCAAAAAACAGAATGCCGCAGACTCTCATCGGAAAAAGCTGCAACCCGAGCGACAACCAATTAAAATTCCCTCCTCGCCTTGAAATTTCCTGAGAGCAAGACAATGAGAAATGATCTGCTGCGAACTCCACACTGGTGACAGGGATGGTATCCGGCCAGTAAATGCTCAGCTCCATTCAGTTGCCCCCGACTCGACCCCAATGCAAGGGATTACAGGGTCATTAAAAGAGAAAAAGAGAAAGAAAAAAGATGTAGCTTGGACAAAGGGGCTAACACAAGAAGACCCTACAAATTTGACTTCCCAGAGTTGTAGGTGCTCCATCACTGGAGGTTTAAAAAAAAAAGCCTGGACCACCATTTGACCAGGATGGTGTAGGGCAGGGGTCTCCAACCTTGGCAACTCTTTAACACTTGTGGACTTCAACTCCCAGAATTCCTCAGCCAGCTGGCTGAAGTCCACAAGTGTTAAAAGTTGCCAAGGTTGGAGACCCCTGCTATAGCATCTCCTGCCTTGAGCAGGGGGTTGGACTAGAAGACCTTCGGGGTCCCTTCCAATCCTACGAGTAGTATGATTGGAAGGGAGTAAACTACAGTTATGGGATCTAGCTACACTTCATGGGGATGCCAGCCGTATTCATGGGGACCAAATAGAAAGACCTGCGGGAAGAGAACACGTCCATTTTGCTACAAATTTGGCAAAAGAAAAAGCTTGAATATTCGGTGGTCTTCCGTAAGACTTGGATGGGAGTCTGTGGGAGCCGTGCTGGAAAAGTACGGACAGCCGAATGACATCTGACTGGACATAGCCACTAGTTAGACCGCTTTCATTTTTGGCTTCCTTTGCTCCAAGAGGGCTTGGAAATTTTACTCTGGCACCTCTGGGCTTGGGGCTGCCACTTTAGGATGGCAGTAGATGGAAGTTGGGTGAGGTTGCTGTACATGCAACTGAGATGAGGTGGCTTCGGCAAGCAGCGGGTGCGAGTACCCGAGGTGCAAACCCTTTGCAAGCATCAGGGCCTCCTGGTTAGCCAGCCAGCAGATCAATAGGCCACAGGGGATGGCTCTTGTCTGGCTGAGGCCCTTGCTCAGATCTCCTCCCAAATGGAGGTTAAGCGATCGATGGATTGAGGAGATCCACTTCCAAGGGGCCACGGAGGGAGGGGCGAGGGACCCTTAAAGGAGGCAACAGCTGATGGGGGTATTTATCGTTCTCCCCCAGTAAAAAACATCACCTTCTTCTTAGTCCTGCAGGACTGTTAACTGTTTTTTGGGAACCTTGCTGGCAATCAAAGCATGCCTTTAGCCCACATGGACATTTTAAGAAGGGGAAGCGAGAGAGAAAGGAAAAGGAAAAAAAGAAAAGGGGGAGGAGAGAGAGAGAGAAAGAAAGAGATGAGAAGGGAGGAAGAAAGGAAATGGAAAGAAAGGGATAAACAGAAAGAAAGGAAAGAAAGGAAATGGTAGGAAGATGGAAAGACAGGAATGATGGGAAGGAGGGAGAGGAAGTAAGTGGAAGGAGGGAGAAAGAAAAAAGATAAATAGAATGGATGGGAGGAAGGAAAGAAAAAAAGAAAAATGGGAGTAGGGAGGAAGATGAAAGACAGCAAGGATAAACAGATGAGAGGGAGAGGAAGTAAATGGAAGGAGAGAGAAAGAAAAAAAATAAACAGGATGGATGGTTGGATGGTAGGGAGAGAGAGGAGGAAGGACGATGTTTTGGATAGGAGTTGGTCTAGAAGACCTCCAAAGTCCCTTCCAACTCTATTATTCTGTTAATTCAGACAGACAGACAAACAGGTAGGGAATGGACAAAAGGAAAGGAGGGAAGGAAGGAAAAAGGGAGGGAAAGAAAATGGGAGGAGGAAGATGGAAAGACGGGGATTAATGGATGGGAGGGAGGAAGTAAATGGAAGGAGGGAGAAAGAAAAAGATAAATAGGATGGATGGGAAAGAGGGAGGGAGGGAAGGAAAAAGGAAGTAGGGAGGAAGATGGAAAGACAATGAGGATAAACAGATGAGAGGGAAGGAGGAAGGAAATGGAAGGAGGGGGAAAGAAAAAGATAAATGGAATGGATGGTTGGATGGTAAGGCGGGAGAGGAGGAAGGAAGGGGATGGAGGCAAGGGGGCTGAAAACAGAGGGGGGGGGGCATCCTGGCCCAGCCAATGAAACTTTTAGTCCTTCCCCTCCTCCTCCTCCTGTGGCTGCCTTTTCTCAGAGCCAGGGAGGCCGAGCACCGCAGCCCCACCCAGAAGAGCCCCAGGTGTGCAGCCCAACCGCTCTGATGACACCGCAGCCTCCTGGGACAGCAGCGGTGCAGAAGCAGCAGAGCCCAAAGAAAGGAAAACAGAAGAAGCCGGGCAAGCCTTGAGGGGGAAACCGGAGCGATGCCACCCTCGGGCAGCCTGGTTGTATCCAAGCAGCAAAACACAGGGAGAAGAGACGGCCAAGGCCAGAGGCGCTCCTGGCATTCACGACCTTGGGGGGGTGGGGGGGGGAAGGGATGGACAACTGGTCCTCGCACTTACAACTGTCGCAGAACCACGAACCAATAGCTTTTCTGCCCACTGCAACCTCAAGCTGTCCTCCCGAGGGCGCACCCCTCCCACCCCGTCTCCCAAAATTCAGCACTCTGTAATGGCTTCAGGCTCATCGTGTCACTGAAGCCTTGGACAGAGAAGGTCTTTTCAAGGGTGCCAAGTCTGAAGGCAAAGCCAGGACCCCTCCTGCCCGCCTCTTCGCCCCCAGACCCCAGTTCCTGCCCACTCCCCTTCAAAGGAAGGTCCCAGGACAAAACCAAAGGCAGGCAGGCAGGCAAAAAGGGAGGATGGTCACAGGAGGGAGTCGAGAGCTTGGCCAGGGGAGCCGTGTTTCCTGAACCGGCCCGTTTCTTTTTGCTATCTCCTCCCAAACGGCTTCTGGGAAGTCCACAGGCCAGGGGGCCTTCCCGCCCCTGGGCCCCAAGAGGCGACCACGAAGCCATCTGATTGGCTGAACTGCCGGCTTTGCCCCGGCTGCCCCAGGCAGTGAGATCTATGCCCATCAGCAAATGCCCACCCTTGGATTCACCCACAGAAAAGGAGAGTGGAAAAGGGAGGGAGGGGGAGGGAGGGAGAAAGATGCAGAGAAAGAGACAGAAAGGGAGAGAGAGAGAGAGAAGGGAGGGAGAGAGAAGAAAGGGACACAGAGCGAGAGAGATGGATAGATAGATTAGAAAGAAAGAAAAGGAAAGAAAGAAAGAAAGAAAAAGAAAGAAAGAAAGACAGACAAAGTAACAAGGGTACTTGGAAGTCTTAGTCAAACCCTCTGCTCCAACAGGAAACCTTATACCAGTGATGGTGAACCTTTTTGGCACCGAGTGGCCAAACTGGAACGTCTGTGCATGTGTGCGCGCCGGAGCACTGGAAACCCCAAAACCAGCTGGCCAGCCCGCCCATGCCTGTGGTTTGGGCATTTTGGGGGCCTTTTTCAAACCTCCTGAAAATGGTCTGAAAAAATGCCTGTTTTGGGGGCTGTTTTCAGGCACCCGTGAAGACCAGCTTGCCGGTGCGCATGTGAGCACCAGAAACCAGAAGAGCAGCTGGCGACGGCATCCCTGCCCACAGAGAGGGCTCTGCGTGCCACCTCTGGCCATAGGCTCACCATCACAGCCCTGCACCATTTTGGATATATGGCTGTCCAAAGAGAAAGTGAGAGAGAAAAAAGAAAGAGGAAAAGAGACAAAAAGAGATAAGAGAAGAAAGGAGAGGAAAAGAGGAAGGAAAATAAAGAGAGAGATGCAGCCAGCCTATCCTGGAAACTCTTTCCTCCTCTCCTCCCCAAACCAAAGAGCAGCCGGGCCCGACTGGGCCAGCCCTACCCACGCAAAGCCGAGAGCTTGCAGAGAGCGAGGGATTCTCCCACCGCAGGAAGAGAAACCAAACCAAACCCCAGAAGGGGAACAGGAGGAAGAAGTTCCTTTCTGCTCTCGGGGCCACAAGAGAGAGAAAAAGAAAGAGAGAGATAATCTCTTTCCTGACAACCCTCCTGCCTGGTTTGTTCCGGGTGCAAAGATCGAGGGAGGCGAGGCCAGGGGGCTTCTTCCTTCTGCCGGGAGGGCAGCGAACAGCAGCAGACAAGCAGGTGCACGAGGGAGGGGGGGAGGGAGGGAGGGAGGGAGGAGGAAGAACAAGGCAGCTGGCATGGCGGTCACATGGCCGTGCGGGTGGGGGTGCTGGGCTGCTTCAACCGCAGCGTCTTGCATAGCCAGCCGGCAAAATCCACCACTTCCACCTCGGCGCACTTGATGAAGGTGTGATTCTGGAAAGCAAACGGGAGGAGAAAAGGGGGGGGGGAGAGAGAGAAAAAAGAAGAGGTTATAACCATAGAAGTCATTGTCGGAAGTACGGACAGGAAGTGGTAGCTTTGCGAGGGTGGGGAAAACAAGGGTCAGGGGTCAAAGGGAAGCTACCGGGGTCGAATTTCCCTGTCCGAGCTTTTTTTGCGAAAGGTGTGGGACGGAGGTATCTAAGCGTGGCCCTTTAAGATTTTTGGACTTCAACTCCCAGAATTCCAGAGCCAGCAGAGCCTGCTGGGGAATTCTGGGAGTTGAAATCCACAAAGCTTAAAGGGGCCACGCTTGGAGTCCCATGGGTGTGGGACTTTTGAAAAAGGACACGCAGAACGTCTGTCACAGTACAAGTTATCCTCAATTTTCAACTGACCGTCTGAAGTTACAAAAAAAGCAACGGACGGCCAGTCCTTGCACTTATGACCGTCACAGCACATCAACAAAATCCAGAGCCTTGGCAAACTGGTGTCTTTTACGGCAGGTGCAGCCTCCCAGGATTGGCTGACAGCCGTCTGTGACCTTCCCAGCTGGCTCCCGACAATGGGACACTTGGATTCGCTTTAACGAACGTGCAATTCACTTAACAACAACACTGGTTTTCTTAACCAGGGAGGGGGCAGGGGGAGTCCCAAAGATGCTTTCTTCCCAATAGACAACTGGAGTTTCTTGGGGGTCTTTCCCTCCTTCAGAAAACGTTTCGCTTCTCATCCAAGAAGTTTCTTCCATACTTAAGAAGAAAAAAGCTTCTTGGATGAGAAGTGAAACTTTTTCAAAGTAACAAACACAAAAAAGGCCAATTGCTCTTTTGGAAAGAGCACCTTTGCGACAACTGTGAACTGTGTGATGGATAATCTCCGTAGGCATGTGCAAGAAAGGTTGTAAAAACAGCAGTCACTCATTTAATAAGTGCAGAGAAGAGCAACAAAGAGGATTAGGGGACTGGAGACTAAAACATATGAAGAACGGTTGCAGGAACTGGGTATGTCTGGTTGAATGAAAAGAAGGACTAGGGGAGACATAACAGCAGTCTTCCAATATCTCAGGGGTTGCCACAAAAAAGAGGGAGTCAAACTATTCTCCAAGGCACCTGAGGGCAGAACAAGAAGCAATGGGTGGAAACTAATCAAGGAGAGAAGCAACCTAGAACTGAGGAGAAACTTCCTAAAAGTTAAAACAATTAATCAGTGGAACGACTTGCCTCCAGAAGTTTTTAAGAAGATGTTGGATAACCATTTGTCTGAAGTGGTGTAGGGTTTCCTACCTAAGCAGTGTTGTGGCCCCCCGAGTGGAGCTGGCAGCAGATTCGGAGAGTGAGGAGGTTGGGGAGGAAGATGAGCCAGTCCTGGAGTTTGGGAAAAGCTCTGATGAGGGCTCTGTGTGGGAGGCAGAGAGGGGGCCAGGGCCGTATGCCAGCTATCAGCTGCCTTTAGAATCAGACATCAGTGAGGCAGAAGAACAGCTGGAGCCTGTTCCAGTATGCGCAGGTGCAGAGTGGCTAAAGAACAGGGGTCAACTTGGGAGTAAGGCCACAGGTGGACAGTGAATGGCCCCTCCCAGAGGAAATAAAAGAGGAGCGAATGGGGAGTGGAGTTTGCAGAAGACAATTAGTTCATTCCTGCATTCTTGCCAAGTATTGCAGCCGGTAATTGTGAACTGTCTTGAAAGACTGTGGGCCAGGACTTTGCTGCAGAGGAATTCACTGTAAATTAAATAAAACCGGTTGAAATGTATGACCGTTGACGCTTCCCAAGGTCACGTGATCCCCTTTTGCAACTTTCTGAGAAGCAAAAGTCAATGGCGGAACCCAGATTCACTTAACAACCGGGTGACTAATTAATCAAGGGCAGCAATTCGCTTAACGATGGCAAGAAAGGTCATACAAATGGAGTCAAACTCGCTTAACAAAGGTCTCGCTTAACAGCAGAAAATTTGGGCTCAATTGGTGGTCTGGGACTTGCCTGGGTATTTTCCCCCTGTCATTAATTCAGTTCTCGTTTGATAGTTTGTTGACGGAGGGGTTGGCTGGGAGTGGAAAGCCCCGTTTTTAAGGCCTCTGTCGAATTTCTGTTCCTTGTAGATAGCGGACCCCTCCTTCAAGGCACACATGGCTTTAGAAGGAAGTCAAACCCACCCTGCTGTTTCACATCACATTTGGGTCACATGTGCTTATTCATGACTTGAGGCTCTCCGGACCATATTCAAAGTAAGAAATGCAAGTGGAGAAAAAACTGGGGGATTATCTCACCAGCACAGAGCTGGATACGATTCTCCTGTCTGGAGATAAGCCGACAGACAAGTTCTATGTGGAGCCCACTTTCTGTTTCTATAAAAAGCCGTGTTTTTTCAGTCTTGGCTGCTTTAAGATATGTGGACTTCAATTCCCAGAATTCCTCAGCCAGCATGGCTGGCTGAGGAATTCTGGGAGTTGAAGTCCAGACATCTTAAAATGGGAGTTGAAGTCCACACAACTTTAAATTGCCGGGGAGGAGAAACATGAATTCAGAAACTCATTCCCTGTTTCCCAATGGATTTTTCCTTCTTTCTGAAATCTTTTTAAGGATTTGTGTTCTGGGCAAGGGGTAATTCAGAAGGAAGTATATTTCTGAGTTCTGACAGCTTGGGATAATTTTAAAAATTGCACGGAGCTGGCCCATTTTTGTCAGCCAATTGAAACAAACAGCAAAGGGAAAAACATTTTAGATTCATTTTTAGAACTAACTAACTAACTTAACTAACTAACTAATGGAAAGGAAGAAAAACGTTGTGCTCAGTAAAGAGAGACTGGGAGCCATCAACGCAAATGGCTATGAATGAATGGATGATGTAAATCTGGCACAGTTAACTGGTGGCATGGGAGGATCCTGGCTTACCGGGGAGGGGTGGAGGAGGACCCTGACCACTGACGGTGTGGAGGGCCCAGCCACAGGTTGTGTGAGAGGACCTTGGCCACTGTGGGTGTGGGAAGGCCCTACCATTGGTGGTATGGAATATCCTGGTCATCCTGAATAACAGAATAACAAAGTTGGAAGGGACCTTGGAGGTCTTCTAGTCCAATCCCCTGCTTAGGCAGGAAATCCTATACCGTTCCAGGCAAATGGCTATCCAACATCTTCTTAAAAACTTCCAGTGTTGGGGCATTCACAACTTCTGGAGACAAATTGTTCCACTGATTAATTGTTCTTACTGTCAAGAAATTTCTCTTTAGTTCTAAGTTGCTTCTCTCCTTGATTAGTTTCCACCCATTGCTTCTTGTCCTGCCCTCAAGGTGCTTTGGAGAATAGCCTCTTCTTTGTGGCAATCCCGGAGATATTAAAACACTACTATCATGTCTCCCCTAGTCCCTCTTTTCATTAAATGAAAAAGGATGTGCGAGGACTCCAGCTACTGGGGATGTGGGAGGATCTTGGCCACAGAGGGTGTGGGAGGACCCTGTAGCTCCTCAGTTTGAGACAACCTCCTCTCTGCCGCAAATAGTGTCTGGAAGAAAAGTATATTCCACCCAATTCAAGGCTTTTTCCTGGACAATCTACACTAGGGATCAAAAACCTTTCGGACCTCAGGGACCAGTAAATTCATAATTTTAAATCCCGCGGACCACTAATATGAATTTTTTTAAAAAAAGATAAATAGTATTTAGTGCAATGTAAAAAAAAATGCAAATAATTTTCCTGCAGACCACCAAAATTTTCTCATAGACCACCAGTTGGTGACCACTGATCTGTACAATCAGTGGTCAATGTACAATGTTTTGCGATTCTCAGGATTTTCGCCCTTGGTACCGTACCCCAAAAGGAGGAAGGGGCTGCATACCAATGGAACATACACATTCACACTCTGAGGAGAGTTAACAGTGAGAGAGATGGAGAGGGACCAATTTGCCTGGAGAACGGAGCAAGGATTTGGATCTCCTTAGTGAAGGAAATTTGGTTTTGGAGCACACAACTCGACAATTCTTACCATCAGCATCTTTAGATCTGCTCGTTCAGCAGGGTTTTTAATTAAGCTGTGGGGGGGAAATAAAAAGAAGGTTGGTCAATTATGATCACTGCAAAATGCCCACGTGTATATTTCTTTGGTGGGGGGGAGACTAGCCCCATTGTTTGGGGGATGCCAGATGCACAAAGCTCTCCTCAGCTGTCCTGATCTACATCCATCCACATGGCTCCGTCATAAACAAGGTCATACCAAGATCACAGCTGGTACCTCGACTTACTTCCTTTAGCAACCATTCAGAGTCATGACGGCACTGAAAAAAGGGACTGACGGTGTTTTTTTTCCACACTTCTGACAAGCAAAATCAATGGGGAAGCCAGATTCACTTAGCAAGTGTGTTACTTAATTTAACAACTGCAGGGATTCCCTTAACAAACATGGCAAGAAAAGTCACAAAATGGGGCAAAACTCACTTAACAAATTTCTCATTTGGCAACCTGGATGCTGGGCTCAATTGTGGTTGTAATTCGAGGACTACCTGTATGTGACTCCCTAAAGTTATATAGGTAGTCTTCGACTTACAACAAAACTGCAATTCTCTAATTCAATGTTCATTTGAAGTTACAACGGACTGAGAGAAGTGACTTACAACCATTTTTCACACTTACGACCATTGCAGCATCCCTGTGGTCATGTGATCAAAATTCGGACGCTTGGCACCTGACTCGTATTTATGATGGCTGCAGTGTCCCCGGGGAGTCACATGATCCCCTTTTGCGCCCTTCTGACAAGCAAACTCAATGGGGAAGCCAGATTCACTTAACCGCCGTGTCACTAACTTAACAACGGCAGCGATTCATTTAACAACCGTGGCAAGGAAGATCATGAAGTGGAGCAAAATTCACTTAACAGATGTCTCACTTAGCAACAAAAATGTGCGGCTCCATTGTGGTTTTAAGTCGAGTACAGGGAAGCCTCATCCCGATGGAAAGAGAGGAACCGACAGCTTTGCTGAAGGGCATTCAGAAGTTACCTTTTCTAATCTTCTGATGAAAATAATCTGTCGCTACCAAGGAGCCCTGGAACTTGGCCTCAGACTAACTTCGGAACCTCCTCCCAGAGGGGAGCCAAGAGAAACAGACTGTAAAGTGGGTGTGTGGGGTCTCTAACAAGGCTTCGAGCTCCAAGCACATAGTGTTTATAAGCAGCATCCTGAATAATGGGAAATGAGCTTCCTATGATCTTCTCCACTGTCCTCACCACTCACTGTATGGACTTTCTATCTGAGGCACTGATGCCACCAAACCGAACAGTGATGCTTAAGATCCCCATTTGCAGGCCTGGCACCCAGAAGAGAGAATTCCTCATCCTGAGCCTGCATGTTTCCAAGAGATACATTCACACAGACTCCTGGGCTCCTAATCCCAAGGTTTTATATTTCCCACCAATAAGTTTGCGACGTCTTACCATTTATTTACAAACTCCTGGAATTCTTGGGTGAAAACCCCAGTCGGCAGTTTTGGAGGTGGCTGAAATACACAGGAAAAAAAATTTAGGCTGAGGAGGTTCTGGAGAACAGTTTAGGAAACAGCCTTCAGTCAATGGGTTGACTTAATGACAGTGGCATTTGTTTAACGACCATGCAAAAAAGGTCATCGATTCCAGTCAATCACAGGGGGTAAACCCTTTAAGATCACCATGACTCAGGACTGTAACAAACAGGCTCCATTATGGTCATAAGCTGAAGTCTTCCTGTACGTTTGGACAAATTTGAACACATTTATGTACAAGGATGCAATCCAAATAAATGGATCCTTAGCATATTCTAATATCCTCAAGTCTTGGGAGGGAGTAAACATTGAGGGATGAAAACTGATGATGTTACCTAGTTGGGTTATGAAACGTCTGCAAGGAAAGAACCAAGCTCAGAGAGCACCAAGGACCCTTACAGATCAACCCTAAGCTACAAATAGCCTCTTCTATTTGGATAAAAGCTCCTAATTCCCACTGGTCGAGAAGAAATGATAGGGATGGAGAACACTCAGCATGGTTCGGGGCCTAGGCTCTGAAATCCCCTTGCTCTCCTGAATCTGACAACGCTCCTCATTAGTTCACCGTTCAAGACCCCAAAGAACTTGGCATAGTAATAACCTAGTAGCAAAGTCCTCTCCCCCAAAGTGGCCTCTCCACAGAATGGGATCAGGGGTGGGTGGGCCATTCTTGCTCTCTGCCCAGAACGGAAATAGTCCCGAGGGAGCCACAGAGTTTCCAGGGACTCAAAGTCATGTTGCTTTCTTTCTTCCAATGTATTTTATTTCCATCTGCACTCTCTTCCTTGTCTCTTTGTTTTTTTCCTCCGCAAAGCCCAAACAGAAGCCTTCATCTCTGTGACCCTCCCTTTTTATCTCTCGTTGGTCCATACCAAGAGAAATTTCCTGGTTTTCTTCCTCCTTTCATTTTGAAAGGCAAAAACGTAGACAAGAAAGGCCCAGCCTACCTTAATTCATTCTTTCCTTTCTTTGTATTTTTAGAGAGACTGGAAACATACACGCATGGGATTGCGCTGTTCCCATTATACTGGCAGTGCCTTATTTTGAAACGCAATCAGACGTGAACGACACTCTAGGGGAGGGCAGATTAGACCAGTTGTTCCCAGCCTTTCCGGCTGGAGGGGAGGGGATGGCTCCATGCAAGTGGCAGGTGCCCATGCTTGTGTGTGCAACTCCATCTACACAAGGAGTGTGCACGCCACTCACACAAATGGAGCCTCGCCCGCAAGCACCTGCTGCTTGAGTAAATGGAGCTGCGTTTGCGAGCGCTCGCTGCTCATGGAAATAGAGCTGCACATGCGTACGTGCTCGCCCGCTGCTTGTGGGGCTCGGTTCCAAACAGGCTGGGGCCCAGTAATGGGCTACAGCCAAGGGTTTGGGGACCTCAGGCTTAGAGGCTTCGAACATGTGGATTCCATGAAGTGGTATAACAGACGAAGTGGATTTTGTCTACTTTTGTCAGGGCAACCTGGTCTACAACTCTGGGTCGGAGCATGCTGCTTCCGTTTTCGCCTTTCAGTCCCAATCCAGGCACCTTCGCGGGCAGTCGCTTTTGCGAGAAATGATTTTTGTGTTGAATTGTTATGTTTTACCGACAAAGAAATAAAGGAAGACTCGTATAGATCTATTTCAAGCTATTTAGCTCTCACCAGCTAGCCATATTCTTTCTGAAATTCAGTCCCGGGCTACTTGCATATTAGGTAGATGTATTAACCTGTTAAGCCATACTGCTCCCGAAGCAGTATGCTCCATCCCATAACTGGGTAGATCAGGTTTGCCCTGACAAAAAATACTTAAATCTTTCCCCTGGTATAGCCGACAAAGAAAGGAGAGCCTGTGGCTTAGAGGTTAATACATCTACCTACTATGCAAGCAGCCCGGGTTTGAATCCCAGAAAGGGTATCGTTAGCTGACGAGAGCAAAATAGCTTGAAATAGATCTATACTAAAAGGTTCCCCTTGCACATATATGCTAGTCGTTCCCGACTCTAGGGAGCGGTGCTCATCTCCATTTCAAAGCCGAAGAGCCAGCGCTGCCCGAAGACATCTTCGTGGTCATGTGGCCGGCATGACTGAATGCCAAAGGTGCATGGAACGCTGTTATCTTCTAACCAAAGGGGGTTCCTATTTTCCTACCTGCATTTTTACATGCTTTTGAACTGCTAAGTTGGCAGAAGCTGGGAGAAGTAAAGGGAGCTCACTCTGTTACGTGGCGCTAGGGATTCAAAGCGCCAACCTTTCTGATTGGCAAGTTCAGCATCTTAGCCACTGAGCTATCGTGTCCCTATGTCGATCTATATACTAGTCTCTATACTAGTTCTATATTAGTCTCCCTTTATTTCTTTGTCGGTAAAACATAAAAATTCAACATAACAGACAAAGCTTAAACTGGTTGGGAGCTTTTATTTAATAAATAGATATTGACAGAGAAGGGCAGAGACGGCTCACAACGCAGAGCAGGCTGACCAGCCAGGGCACCTGGCCCCAAAACACGAAAAGCCAGATATTCCACCAGGTGTTTAATCCGCCCACCAGACTGTTTTAATCCCACGCCTCAAGGAACTTAAAGGCATGAAAGCATAGCGACCAGCCCACAGTAGAGAGTCAAAACGTCTTCTCCCAGCCACTCACCTCATTCACAATGTAGTCAAGCAATTCAAAAATGGCCATGGCAGGGCGGCTGTCTATCCCATGACCTGCAAGGTTCAAAAGAGCAAAGTGTCAGAGTATGAATGAGTTTTCATAGACTGGAATAGACATGGCAACAGGTCAGCCAACGGGGATTGTTTGGATAGACATGGTAACAGGTCAGCCAATGGGGATCGTTTGGAAACTGAAACATAGTATTTATATGGGGTCATGAGAGACAGTTTGGATCTGGGCATGGCTTAGACTTACTGAACTGTGTATAAGAATTGATTTGGCCTCTGTAACCATGCAGCTTCTGTACAGTAAATGCCCTCTGTATCTGGCTACTCTGTAATGACTTGCTTCTATGAATATTGCTTCTGTGTTCCTGATTTTGTATACTGACTTCTGCTGTATGGTACTGTAATAAAGACGTTTCTTATATAGAATTGAATCCTGCTGAAATTCATTTGCTTGTGTGCTAGCTGAACGTGCTGCACAAAACTCTTGACACAAAGTTGGGATGAAAAACTGCAGGCAAAGAACACGCCAAGAAGCGTGCCCGTCTTCAAGAAACCACGGGAATATTTAAGGAGGGCAGGTTCCAACACCAACTGGTAGCCTGGCTGGTTGGCCTTGGAACCTAAAATGCCTGCACAAAGAAGCGGCAACAGGCTTCTGAGAGACAGGTAGTCCTCAACCTTAGGACCACAACGGAGCCCGGCATTTGTCATTAAGTGATACATTCGTTAAGCGAGTTTCACCCCATTGTTACGTTTCTTGCCATGGTGGTGAAGTGAATCACCGCCAGTTGATAAGTCAGTTACCTGGTTGTTAAGTGACCGTGATTGTGAGGATGCTGCAATGGTCGTAACTTTGAAAAACGGTCCTGAGTCACATTTTTCAGTGCCGTTGTAACTTTGAATGGCCACTAAACTAAGTTGTTGTAAGTCAAGGGCAGTCAGTCCCAGCTTCTACCCAGTCCCAGGAGTTAATAAGTGAAGTGAAGGGAGACATAGGGCAGGAGGCTGGCCTGAAACAGCCCATCCCATCTCTGATCCACCTTATTAGTCTTAAATAATGATCTTGCTGGTGACCTTTAACCTAAAAGGATAATAAAAACAAAGTTACCTATTTTTCAGAGAATAAGACGCACCTTTCCCCCCCAAAAAAGAGGGTGAAAATCTGGGTGTGTCTTATACACTGAATACAGCATTTATGGCCTACAAAACCACACACCCTTTGCAAAAATGGACATGCAGAGGGTTTGGGAGGCTTGCAAAGTGCTCCTGCGAGTTGGGGAGGGCAAAAACGAGCAAAAAATGGGCAAGAGAGAGGGAGGGAGGGAGGGAGTGGGAGAGAGAGAGAGAGAGAGAGAAGTCATGCAGCTGACTTTCTCGTTTAAGGCAGGACAAGAACTCCCTGTCTCCTGGTGATTGGCCTAAAGATACCCAGCAGGTTTTCACGCCTAAGCCAGTAGTATAACTCAACTTCTCCTGATAATTGGACCAAAAACATCCAGCCAACTTTGGTGCCTAAGTCGGAACTAGAACCGAGTCTCCCGGTGACTGGCCCAAACTCACCCAGCCAGCTTTTGTGCCTGGTGACTAGAGTTCACCATCTCCTGGTGACTGGCCCAAAGACGCCCAGCCAGTTTTCAGGCCTAAGGTGGGACTAGAACTGTCTCCTGGTGATTAGCCAAAAGACACGCAGCCATCTTTGGTGCCTAAGTTGGGACTAGAACTCACCATCCCCTGGTTTCTAGACGACTTCCTTCATCACTAGATTTAAAAAAAGCTGTACAGTCCTGAACATCTTTATCTACGGGAAGAAAACATGAGTGAAACTGGCTAACTGCCAGCGAGAAGTCTCCATCTTTCCGTTCTGGATACTGGATATTTTTATCCATGGATTCCTTGAGTTTTGTGGATCTTTGGGGCTTAAAACCACATCCTTTCTCCCAAGCTTCACCATGTTGACAAGCAACATCTTGCTGCAACATTCTCCCACCACCACCTATTTGCCTCAGTATGTGCCATGTTCAACTTTAGCACTGCCCATCAGCACGACTTATGCCACTTAGGCATAGCTGAGCTGCAGTCCAACGTATCTGGAGGGCATCACATCAAGGATGGCTGAGCCATCTTGAAAAGAAACTCACTGAGGATTTCCCTGGCAGCTTGTCTCGTTTCAAAGCATATTTAAAGCAAACTGGGGAGCCGAGTTAAAAAAAAACCATGTAAAGAATCAATAAAATCTGTTCAGGTAATCCTCAACTTATGACCAAAATTGAGCCCAAAATTTATGTTGTTAAGTGAGAAACTTGTTATGTGAATCACTGCAGGTGTTAAGTTAGTCACATGATTGCAAAGTGAATCTGGCTTCCCCATTGACTCTGCTTGTCAGAAGGTTGCAAAAGCAGATGGCATAACACCGGGACACTGCACCCGTCATAAATATGAGTCAGCTGTCCAGCATCCGAATATAAATCATGTGACCATGGGGATGCCGCAATGGTCATAAGTGTGAAAAGTGGTTGTAAGACACTTTTTCCAGTGCCGTTGTAATTTCAAATGGTCAATAAATGAACTGTTGTAAATTGAGGAGTTACAATGGCACTGAGAAAGTGACACAAGACCGTTTTTCATGCTTTATGACTGTTGCAGCATCACCATGGCCACATGATCAAAATACTTGGAAACTGGCATGTACTTAAGACGGCTGCAGCGTCCCGGGGGGGGGGGGGGGGCACGTGATCCTTTTTTGCGCCCTTCTGACAAGCAAACTCAATGGGGAAGCTGGATTCACTTAACAACTGTGTTACTAACTTAACAACTGTAGTGATTAACTTAACCACTGTGGCAAGAAAGATAATAAAATGGAGCAAAACTCACTTAACTGTCTCACTCACCAAATGGGAATTTTGGCCTTAATTGTGAGTGTAAGTTGAGGGCCACCTGCAACTGGTCATTTTTGAAACTGAATAGCACTGAATTTCTATAACTGAATAGCTATGAGTTTTTATGGAAATGTGCATAGGCATGAGTAGTAATAAATCAGTTTAATTCTGCTGGTGCTGATCTTTTATGCCTGTCACTTGGCATGGAAGCCAGTTGGTTGACTTTGGGGCAATCACCAGAAGCTTATAAATTCAAGCCCTGCCTTAGGCATGATAGTCAGCTGGGTGACTTTCGGCCAATCACCAGGAGCCTGTGAGTTCTAGTCCTGTTTTAGGTATGAAAGCCGGCTGGGTAACTTTGGGCCAGTCAATCTCTCTAAGCCTACCATGTCAAGCTGGTTGGTCAATTCCTTTCACAACCAGTGGATCAACACTCTTTGGAAAATGCTAGGAAGAATAATTAACCCATCCTGCTACAAGTGATTATACTTCCTTCCAACATTTAAAAAAAAAGTGGCAACATTTCCATTGCCAGCAGCTTCCCAGGAATGAGCTCTTACCACTAACAGGGCGTCCTGGGGGCCTGGGCCGCGGAGAGATGCTGTGGGGTTCCCCTTCGGCCCCATCGACTATGGGACGACCAAAGATCACTTCCAGTTCCTTGCCATCGGGCGGGGGGATGGGATACCGTCCGATTGACAGCTCCACCAGGGAGAGGCCCATGCTCCAGATGTCCGACTGAACGGAATAGTGAGTGCCTTGTAAACGTTCAGGCTGCAAGCAATCGCAACAGAGGTGGAGTGAGTGCCCATCTTGCAAAAACACACCTGCCAATCCCAGTGGCTCCTTCAACAGCCAGGTGTCTGCGGGTACACACCTAGGTGAAAAATTTATGGCAAGCCAGCAGGAACACTAAGGCTGAATTTGAAAGAGGTTTTCCCGGTCTGCATAGAGACTCGGTTAATTACCAGAAGAGCTCTTCAGAAGCCAGGCCAAGAGTTATAATAATCCACCTAGAGAACTTTTGCTTACTGGATCATATGCAAATAAATAAAAAGGCGGAAGATACAGTTGTGCACTTAACAGTGAGCATAAGGTACCTTTCTTTACCTGCAGTTGCAAAAAGCTGCTTCTGTGCTTCCTTTGTTGTCACAACAGAGTGGGAGCTGAAACTATTGACACTTAACGCTATGATTTATTATTTAATTTATAGGGTATATCAGCTCCTAAATGACTTGCTTCTGCTTCCTAAGTTTTGACTGAAAAAACTGTTTTTTTTAATCTATCAATTGTTCAAACTGTTCGTCTATCATCACCTAGATTGGCTGAAGGGAGCAAATACTCCAGCCAATAGGTTGCTGACTTTCCAGAAAGACAGATTTATATTAAATTTATATTATATTAAGAGCCGTGGTGGCGCAGTGGTTAGAATGCAGTATTACAGGCTACTTCTACTGATCACCGGCTTCCAGCAGTTTGGCAGTTCAGTCCTGACTGGCTGAAGGTTGACTCAGCTTTCCAACCTTCTGAAGTAGGTAAAATGAGGACCCAGATTGTTGGGGGGCAAACAGGCTGACACTGTAAACCACTTAGAGAGGGCTGTAAAGCAGTGTGAAGCGGTATATAAGTCTAAGTGCTATTGCTATATCAAATAGCAACATACTCTTTTTAAGGGCTGCAATCAACATGATTGTTCCGATTATCACTATCTTGATACCACATCTGCTTTAATACCTCCCGAGCTAGTAATCTAGTTGTTACGCAACTTCCCTTGACAAACACGCAGGTCCAATTAGGCATAGGAATAGAGAGTGCAGAGGTGTGGGACAGTCCTGGGGGCCCCATGGCTGTCACATGTAACACCTCTGTTGTGTGAGTTGAACTGGCTGCCAGTCTGCTTCTGGTTCCAATTCAAGATGTTGGCTATTATCTTCAAAGCTCTTTATAGCAGCCGGTTCAAGGTACCTCGGGAGTTGTGTCACCCCAAATGGAACCAGCCCGCCCTGCTCACGTCAGCAGAAGAGACATTCTTTGGATCTTGTCTGCCAAAGGATTTCAGCTGACGGGGCCTAGGGGAAGAGCCTTTTCCACTGTGGCCCCCACCCTCTGGAATATTCTCTCTGCTGGAGTCGGGCTCACAGTCCTGGCTTTCTGGAAGACCCTGGAAAGCCCCGGCTCTGCTAGCTGGTCTGGAGCCCCAACAGGAGGGCACTATGTTGGGGTCGGTTGAAGGGCTAGAAAGAAGATCCCCACCCTCGTGTCACCTGTACTCATGGTTTTTAGTCTCTTATTTAAGCCTAATTTTAATCGCTTTGTATCATCATTTGTACCTATTTAGCATACTGCATGCCGCCCAGAGTCACTGTAACAGTGAGGTGGGTGGCACAGAAATTCAATATATGAATAAAAAAAAACCTGAACGTAACATTGAGATTCCAACTTCTTGTGATCCAGTAAAGACTGTCCCTTTGCTCCCCATTTCGTTCCTGCTGAACAAATGAATCTAAAAGATTCACTCATTTTGTATATACTGTAATAGGTTTGTACTTTGGTTCCGTTCTTTGAACCCAATAGAATCGGAAGTCAGATTCTGTATTTCATGCTTATTGAGAGATCAAACTAGGGCCATAGGAGAAGCTTTCTCTTTTTATTGTCTACGGAAATTCTCAATCATCTAGATTAACGGTTGTCCCAAGGCTTTTCTTTCCCCCCAAAAGGAATCGTGCTTGACGCAGTGGTTAGAATGTAACGTTGCAGGTTGACTCTGCTCGCTGTCAGCAGTTTGATCCTGACCGGCTCAAGGCTGATTCAGCCTTCCGTCCTTCCGAGGTCGGTAAAAGGAGGACCCAGAATGTTGGAGGAAAGAGGCGGATTCTGTAAACCGCTCAGAGGCCTGTAAGCACCATGAATCAGTAGGTAAGTCTAAGTGCTGTTGCTAATTATCATATATGCCTATCTCTTTTCTGTCAATCTACAACAGGGTATCAAACTCTACGAGACCATCTTCTGCCACATACCTCCCAGCGTCCGATAAGATCACACAGGATGGGCCTTCTCTGGGTGCCGTCGACTAGACAATGTCATCTGGCGGCTCCTCGGGGGAGGGCCTTCTCTATAACTGCCCTGGCCCTATGGAACGATCTACCCCCAGAGATCCGGACCCTCCCCACTCTCTCGGCCTTCCGAAAGTCTACTAAGACCTGGCTATTCCAGCAGGCCTGGGGCTGCTGATCTCTTGAATGAGGTCCAGCCCCACTAAGATTGAGTGCATGTTGTGTCTTTTTAACCTGCTTTGTCTCTCTATTTTAAATTTTTAGTATTCTTTTAAAATTGTTTTTATGTAAGCCGCCCGGAGTCCTTCGGGATTGGGCGGCATGTAAATTCATTAAACTTTGAACTTTTGAAACTCACGGCCTGCAGGCCTGATGCATCACACACTGGCCATGCCCAGTTTAGCGAAGGGGGGGGGGGAGTCCCAATACATCACATGACAACATGAGTTTGACATCCCTGATCTATAATATCTATTGCTGTGTCTGTCTCTGTCTGTCTACCTACCTACCTACCTACCTACCTTTCTCCCTCCCTCCACCTACATACCTACCTCCCCCTTTCAAGAACTATGGTGGTACAGCAGTTAGAATGCTATATTGCAAGCAGGCTGGGGAATTCTGGGAGTTGAAATCCTCCTATCTTAAAGTTCCCAAGGTTGGAAAAACAGCGGTTTAAGGCGAAGTAACTGCAACACAGCCACAAGCCATCACGAGAGAGAGGGAGGTTGAAGTTAGGCAATTTTCATTACAACATCCCCACACCAGCTGTCATATAGTAGCAACCCCTCCCTACAGGACAAACTTTATGTATCCTAACTCCGTTTTTTAAGAAAATAGCATGTAAGGAAGGAAGAGGACCTACAGACATGTAGGATCGGGTGCCCACAAAGGAATTGGCCATGGAGTCGATGAGCTGCCCGCTGACTCCAAAATCACACAGCTTAATCTCGCCTCGGGAATTCACCAAGATGTTAGAAGGCTTCACATCTGCAAAACAAGAAAATGTTTAAGAGACGAAAGGGGGGGCGGGGGGGAAACCACAACCAAACAATGAAAAGGCATCCTAAAAAGGAATTCCACTTGGAAACTGCTCTAGATAAAAGCTCTATGGTTTCTCCCCCTCCCCCTTCTAATGAAGACAGGAAAGAACCTTGCAAAAGGGGGGGGGGGCAACAAACTTTCAGACCTCAGAGATCACTAAATTCATAATTTTAAATCCCACGGACCACTAATATGATTTGCCTAATGATCGGCTGGGTAGGCATGGCTAGATGGTCATATGACTGGGTGGGCGTGGTCAACTCGATGTCACTCACATCGAGGGGCGCCTCGCCGGCCTCTTTATCGCCCCTCCCCTACCAACCACTCGTCTGCCCGCCCGGGCTCCTTAGGACCCCAACAGGAAGCAGTTGCTGGAGCTAAGCAGCCACCACGAGAAAGAGTCGGCAAAACAGCTCAGCTCAAATTGGATCTGACCAAGAAGGAGGCTCAGAAGAAGCAGCTCTCTGAGGACTATCAGCATAGACTTTCCAAGCAGAGGAAAGAACCTATGGGAGTGCAAGGCCAGGTACCGGCACTTGGAGGCCTCACTGGGCTGAGATGGGCAGCCAGTTCCAGGCCATGATGCAGTCCCACTGGAATGAGGCCCTCCCACTCTTTGCCACCAGCGGTGCTTCCCTCCAGCCTTCGCCCAAAAGCCCACACTAGGGGGCTGACAAGAAGACCCCAAAGGGGGAGACTCTCTGCAGCAACATGAGCGTTCATTGCACCCATCCATCCCAGGGGACGTAGTTTGAGGACTCCTGATTTAGTGCAATATAGAAAATGCAAATAATTTTTCTCCAAACCATCAAAATTTGATCACGGACCACCAATTGGTGACCACTGTTTTAAACCGGGGCCAAACTGTTGGATTAAGTCAACATGGCTGGCTGGGGAATTCTGGGAGTTGAAGTCCACCTGTCTTAAAGCCGCTAAGGTTAAAAACACTCAAATTAGATGGCAAAAATAATAAACGATCAATATTAATAAATCAAAAAATACAAGTAGTCCTCGACTTAACAACCATTTGTTTAGTGATCATTCAAAGTCACAACAGCACTGGGGAAAAAAAGCATCTTGGGACAGTTTTTCACACTTACAACTGTGCATCATATCCAGTCACGTGATCAAAATTCAGATCTTTGGCAACTGGTTCACATTTATGACTGTTGCAGTGTCCCAGGATCCCCTTTTGCGACCTCCTGACAAGCAAAGGCAACGGGGAAGCCAGATTCACAATAACAACTGTGTTAATGACTTAACAATGGCAATGATTCACTTAACAACTGTGCCAAGAAAAACAAGACTGCCTTGCTTAGCAACTGTCATAAATCGAGGATTATCTGTATTCTCAATGGCCTTACTGTGAGCCCAATGAACCTGTGACTTTGGTCTGATTTTATGCAGGCCCAGATGTTGTCTGTCCTCTGGTGTTCTTCAGAGATCATCTTGCAATCCCTTTCCCCTCCGTGTATGGTCCCCCGAAACCTTTCTGAGGCACAGGAAACTCACAATGGAAACCACCCCCTGCCCAAATTCTGTTTCCATAAAACTGCAAGTGATGCACTTCAGAACTATGAAGGGCTTTTCTTAATAAGCAATCTCCCCCCTCCCCCCCCAGTTCCAAAACAAACACAGAGGTAACAGAAGAGGCTTCCCTCAAGAGCAGCTGCCAGCAAGAAGCAGCCATGGTCTGTATAGGAGCTGTGCAATATAGAACACAACGTTAATTTCCAGATTTTTTTGCAACCCCGATAAGGTTGCAAAAATCCACAAACCAGGCAGTGTATGATACAGCCACTATACATACACACAGAAACATACATACATATATACATACATACATACATACATACATACATACATTGATCTACACAACCCCAGTTCACTTACATATACAGACTTCCGCTTCTATTACAACCAATGCTTACCTCGGTGCATGATTTGGTGCTTCTCTCGTAAATAAGCCAATCCTCGCAGAACCTGAAAAGAGAAGAGAAGGGGAGGGAAGAAGGGAAGGAAGAGAAGAGAAAATAAGAGAAGGGGAGGGGAGAAGGGAAGGGGAGGAAGAGAGGAGGGGAGGGGAAGAGAGTGAAGAGGAGAGGAGAAGAGAGTGAAGAGGAGAGGAGAAGAGAATCAGGATTTGAGGGATGGAAGCAAGGATGATCCCCATTTTATAAATGGGAAACTAAAAAATAAAACCCATACACATGTGTGACAGAACAGAGGGTGGCCGTCTCTGACTGAAGGGATAATTCGGTGCCCAAATGCTTCTAGAAGAATACAGATGAGACTCTGTATCTCACAAAACCTTGGGGGGGGGGGGGTGGTGGATTAAAAGGAGGCAGCTGCATACTCACTGCTATACTGACTTTGCCCAAAATTTCTTCAGGAATCCTCTTGGCTTCTTTCAAAACCTGATCCAAGGAACCGCCATCCTAAAACCAGGGAAAGGTAATTACATTTATTTATTCATTGGCTTTTAATCCCGCCTTTATTACTTTATAAATAACTCAAGGTGGAGAACATACGTACTCCTTCCTCCTCTTATTGTCCTTGCAGCAACAACCCTGTGAGGTGAGTTGGGCTGAGAGAAAGGGACTGGCCCAAAGTCATCCAGCTGTGTTTTATGCTAAGGTGAAACTATAACTCACCATCTTTTGGTGATTGGCCCAAAGTCACCTAGCCAGGTTTCATATCTAACACAGTTCTAGAACTCACCATCCCCTGGTGATTGATCCAAAGTCATCTAGCCGCTTTCATAGCTAAGACAGTACTAGAACTCACCATCTTCTGCTTTCATGCCTAAGGTGGGACTAGAATTTCCAGTTTCCTGGTTTCTAGGCCAGCTGCATCCTATATTATCTTAAAATTTAGAACCAGAAAACATCCCACTCAACCAAATGAATAGGAAGTCAGTTTTAAGTAAGAAAGAGCCCCGAGAATATCATAGTATCACTTGAAAAGTACAAGGCATATAAAATTTCAACAACTTGCCTGAAATTAGACAAAGAAAGGACAGGCTACCTCCACCCTTGAGAAGTGTTCTGCGAATGGGGCATGGCTAGCGAAGACACAATCCCACCTTGCCACAAACAAATATCTTAATAAAGGAATTCTATAGGAAAGTTGATTAACAGAGCCAAAAACGATTCTCAGCTGCTCTTGTTCAATCAGGAAGCTAAATGGTTTTTTTTTCATGTTTTATTTATATTACTTTCCATTTCAACCAAACGGTGTGAGGTCTGGGTTTTAAACAATGAAAATCCACATATCTGTTATAATATTCATAATACTATTAATAATATAACTATGTATCAATACAATTACAATAGTACATAGCATCTTCATCATCAAATTCTCTCCACACTGACGTTTCCTCTTTTTTATATCTCCTCCCTTCTAACTTCTGTTTCTATTGTCTAACCGTTGATAGAATACATCCCCAAGTCAAGAAATATTCAATTTCTTCTTTCTAAATGTTAAATACTCTTCATTGTCAACCATCCTCCATCTGCTTTAATCAGCTATAGTTCAGGAGAACTAATGAAGCAGATTCTGATTTTTAAAAAGCTATTTATCAAATTTATATAGCCGTCCATCACACAAAAAGTGAGGTTTTCCTGAAGATTCTTAGTATATTTTTGTTAACTCAAGGCACCTTCCTTCTTAATAGAATGCACTATATCTGGATTACTTGAAACAATATATGGCTTGGCTAAGACAACCCATTCACTGGAGAAAACAATAATGTTCAGAAGAGTTAGCGGTAAAAGGAAACCGGGCCTCCAAAGCACACAGTGGCCTGAACACCATCAAAGATGACATCAGCCAGAACATGGAAAAATTCGAAGAGGCAAGATCGGAAGAGACCTGGTCCGTAGAATCGCCAAGAATCAGATATGATTGAATGGACATCAGCATCATCGTCAACAGGGTAGATTTGATTTAAATCAAGTCGATTTAAATCACGATTTAAATCACTAGTAAAAAGGCTTGATTTAAATCAACTGATTTAAATCCTAATTTTTAAAGAGCAACTGTCATGTCTGTCCCACAGCGGCTCCTCCTCTGACCTGCTGTTCACTCAATGACAGTCCCAATATTGCAGAATATACAGCCTCATGCTACATAACTAAGCTCCATTTCATGATGAATAAAGTAAATTATTAATGTATCTTAAATAGAAAACTACATTTTCATTTTATTAAAATAAATTTGATTTAAAAAAATCATTAAAAAAAAAAAAGTCATTGATTTTTATCCACCCTGATTATCAAGACACCCCCATAAACCTACGCAGCATATCTACTGTTCTTGTACCACAGGAAGTTAAGATCTTTGCAGAGCACATGGAAAATATTCTGTCCTGCAAGGGCAGAATGCTGTAACAAATCCTAACGGGGACTTCTGAGCCGATGCCACTGTGGGGCTGAAAGGGGACCAGAGAGGCTCATGTTCGTATCCTCACATGACCACCGGCCTCAGTAACTGTCAGCCGCAATCAATCTCACAGGACGGTTGCTAGGAGAGCAAAATGGATGAGGGAGTATTACGTGCATCACCTTGACCTGCTGGGATGCAAGTTGAATATACAAGCCACCAGCTGAATTTAGTAAGGTGAGGAGACAGTTGGAAGACCTGACAGAAGACGAGGCAAAGGGAGATGAATACCCATCGTATTTCTGGGACAAATTGGTTTAATCGGAGAAAACTTCCTCTTCCAGCACTACTACAGGGTTATCCCATTTTTTATTATGTACATGCTGTAGCAGCTTTAATAAGGTACCCTAAATGATACGAAAAGGGGGGGGGGATCCTTGTCATGAGTACCTTAAAATGCAGCAAAAAAGAGAAATGACAGAGGAAGGAGAAATAAATGCTTTTTTCCAAAGCATCTGAAGGCCAGCAAGGAATAATGGATGGAAACTGACCAAGGAGAGAGATTTAACCTAGAAATAAGGAGAAATTTCTTGACAGTGAGAACAATCAACCCATGGAACAGAAGTTGCCTCCGGAAGTTGCCTTCATCACTGGAGGCTTTCAAGAAGAGACTGAATCTGACAGAAATGGTGTAGGGTCTCCTGCTTGTGGGGGTGGTAGTGGTGGACTAAATGACCTACAAGGTCCCTTCCTACTTTGTTATTCAAAATAGGAGGAGAGTTAAAAGAGGGCAATTCAATTTATTTATGGTGCACCTATGCTTAGATGTGTTATATAGGTAGTCCTCGACTTAAGAATGGTGTAGATCACATCAGATTCCTCCCCCCCAAAGGTACTTACAACCTAATTCCAAAGATCTAACCACCATCCTGGTCATGTGAACTGCATTCTGGATACCTGGGAACTGACCCACATTTATGGCCATTTGTAGAATCCTGCAGACACATCACTACAAGTCACGACGTTTTTGTCAAAAAGCATCCTTCATTTTTTGACAAAAATGTCCCACAGTGAACAATAGGTTCACTTAACGGCCAGATAATTCACTTAACGACCCTTGCAAAAACAAAAAGGTGATAAAATAGGGTCGGCCACGTGGGGTGATCTGCTTTACAACTGTCACAATTTATTGATTTTTCACATTTTTGAACTGTCGGTCTGCCTCAGAGAGCAACTCTTGAGTGACATACAATGAAATATACCCATAAGGACTCACGACCATAATAGGCAGGCTCTATTATGGTCGTACATTGAGGATTGCCTCTATGTGCCAGATGGGGCTGAGCGGTTAAAAGGCATCAGGCTAGAAAATGAGGACTAGTCTTGCTTTAGCCATGAAAACCAGCTGGCTGACTTTAGGCTAGTCCCACTCTCCCGGCCCAATCCACTTCACAGGGTTGTTGTAGGGAAAATAGGAGGAAAATGAATGTGTCAGCCACCTTGAGTTATTTGGAGGGGTATAAATAAATAATGATGGATGAGAAGTGAATGATGGATGAGAAGTGAAGTGAAACGTCTTCAAAGAAAAAAACAGGAAGTCCAGTCGCCTCTTGAAAAAAGCACCTTTGGACAGCCATGACCTGGAGGACTGAGAATCTCCATAGACATAAGGTAAAAATTCCTCTGGCACATATGTGATAGCCATTCCCAACTCTAGGAGGCGGTGCTCATCTCCGTTTTAAGCCGAAGAGCCAGCGCTGTCCGAAGACGTCTCCGCAATCATGTGGCCGGCATAACTAAATGCCAAAGGCGCACGCAAAGCTGCTACCTTCCCATCAAAGGTGATTCCTATTTTTCTACTTGCATTTTTTTACGTGCTTTCGAACTTCTAGGTTGGCAGAGGCTGGGACAAGTAACGGGAGCTCACTCTGTTACATGGCGCTAGGGATTCGAACCGCCGAACTGCCAACCTTTCTGATTGACAAGCTCAGCATCTTAGCCACTGAGCCACCGTGTCCCTTTTCCATAGACACATAAACAAATAAATTTGCCACTAGGCTTCCCTTTATATAGCGAAGGGCAGCTTTTAATTCCCAGTGTTTATCATAAAAGTCTTGTTCTTCCCATTCCTTTTGTCATGAAAAATGCTCTGCAATCATTTACTTTTTTTTTCAAGCCGCACAAATATAGATGTTAATTGTAAAGTGGCAAAATCCGTACTCAGAGTCTACAGTTCAGACGGTTACGATCTGAGCACCTGCTTTCAGGAAAAGAACTAAAGAGGTACTTAGAGAACTATCCCATGGAAATGGTCTTGAGACACAGAAAGAGTCATTTCTGGGCATCCTAAAAGAAGCTGGCGAGGCTGCCTACAGTTGGGTACTCGTAATTGTCGTAAGGTACAATGTTTAGGTGGCTTTGCTTTTGAAAAGGGGATTCTGCCAGTTTTAGAATTAAGTCAACAGATGGCAGCATCGACTTTGTGCTACAAGCAAGGATGGTGGGGAGACATTTCCCCCGGTGACGGATTCCATGCTCAGAGAGATCGGCCTTGCCAAGAAGTCAAATTCAGGTCAAACTGCCTGTTCTCTATCCTATGAAACAGACATTTAACGTATTTCTCAGAATCACTAGTCAAAGCAGTGATCTAGATGGACTTGCAGAGATTACTCCGGGTGGTCCTTTGGCTTACGATCATAACTGAACCCAAATTTTCTGTTGCTAATACGGTTGAGTTTTGCCCCGTTTTATGACTCTGCTTGCCATGGTTGTGAAGTGAATCACTGTGTCAAACCTGAAACTGACCTGACTAAAGACATGTTGGAGCTTCAGTGTTGCCACACTGGAGCTGAGGGCTAGGGAGAGAGGAAATAGAGATAGCTGGAGTTTTGTAGCCAAAACAAAATACTTTCTCTTGGGAACCAAGGACATTCTCACATCTGGTCAGAGAGAGAGGAGTGATGTTACCCAGCAACCAGAGGGCACCTCGATTGGACCATGTGACTGATTGGGGAAAGGGAGAAACTTTTTACTTCTAATTACATGAAAACAGACTCTGAAGGTTCCCACGGTTCTCACCTAATTAAAAGTATTTTCCCTTTCCCCAAACATATGTCATATTGGCACAGATCTGCTGAAAACCGACTGAAGTTTTCCACGGTTTTCACCAGATCTTTGCCAATATGATATATCCAATTAAACTATTCTTTGAGGAATCTACCTGCCTCGGAGTTTTATTTGCTATGGGCGTATCACTTGGAATCCTGACACGCTGCCGTTGTTAAGTGAATCTGGCTTCCCCGTGGACTTTGCTTGTCAGAAAAGGCAATTCCATGACCCATGCAACCACTTGCCAAGGGTCTGAATTTTGATCACTGGACCATGGTGGGTTGCTGCAATGGTTGATAAGTGCAAAAAACATTTTTTTCCCGTGCTGTTGTAACTTTGAACAGTCACTAAGCGAGTGATTGAGTACGTTGAGGACTACCTGTACAGCTGTGATTGATTCACTTAACTGTGGCAAGAAAAGTCGTAAAATGGGGCAAATTCAATTAACAACCGAAATTTTGGGCTCAGTTGTGGTCGTAAGTCGAGGACTACCTGTACCTCATATGCCTTTTCCTATTATAATATTCAATCTGCCTGGCACCCAGATTATTGTCCAATGGCAGAAAGCTGTTGTCTTACAAGCTAAGAGAACAAAGAAATCTGTAGATGCTGTGCCACTAGATTCTTTTTAAGGCGCTGGTCTAGGCAATTGTGAGTTATAGTCCTTTAGGCATGAAAAACCAGCTGGGTGACTGAGCTAGTCCCTCTCTCTCAGCCCAATTCACCTCACAGGGTTGTTGATGATGTGAAGAATACAGAATTTATATTTGCTGCCTTGAGTTATTTATAAATAATAATAAAGGCAGGATCCAAATCAAATCAATAAATAAATACATAAATAAATATTTTAAATGAATAATACGATTTTGGCTGGAATCTCAACAGATCTCAACATTTGGAATACTACAGGTAGTCCTCTACTTACAACAATTTATTTAGTGACTGTTCAAAGTTACGTCACTGAAGTGACTTATGACCTTTCCCCCAGACTTACGACCATCACAGCAGTCCCGTGGTCACGTGATTAAAATTCAGACGCTTGGCAACTGAGTCACATTTTTATGACGGTTGTAGGATTCAGGAGTCATGTGATCCCCTATTGAAACTTCCTGACAAGCAAAGCCAAGGGGGAAGCCAGTTTCACTTAACTACTCATTTACTGACTGCCATGATTCACTTAACAATGGTGGCAAGAAAAAAAATGGTAAAATGGGGGGAAATTCACTGAACCAATCTTTCGCCTGGCAACAGAAATTCTGGGGCTCAATTGTGGGTCGTCAGAGGATTGACTTCTGGTATTCGACGCTTGGTAAGCTCCATGAAAACCTTTGATGCCGAATAAGGCACCTTTACCCATTCTGCACAGGGAATATGCCCTCACCATATGCTCCATGCAAATGCTGATCTCCCCATCACTGTAGAAGGCGCCATAGAAACCGACGATGTATGGAGAATTGCACTCGTGAAGCACTTGAAGCTCCCGGATGATCTGGTTTCGTATGGCAGGCTTGATCTCCAAGTGAATCAGCTGTGGAGGAAACAAGAAAGAGAGAGAGACACACACAAACATCAAAGAATGAAGACAGTGCAGAACAGTTCCAAAAACAATTGCGCCAGTCTTTAGGCATGGTAGGGAGGACTGGTAAAGGACTATAATTCACAGTCATCTAATTCCTACCCTGTTTCCCCTAAAATAAGACCTCCCCGTATAATAACCCCAATCGTACTTTTGAGCACATGTGCTAAAATAAGCCCTCACCTGAAAATAAGCCCTCCCCTAAAATATTTAAACGCATCCGCAGCCGGTCTCCACCATTTCCTAGGCCTAGGGGGAGGGGGGAACATGCCCCATGCGCCTTGTACGCACCTGCAACCCACACAGAACGGCCTCACGGAGGCTGCTCCCACAAACCCTAGCTACCTCGCCCCTTCTCTTAGTGGCTGACGCAAAAAGAGCAGTAGGCCCAGCGACACTAGAGCTGGTAAGTGTGTGCCAGACACAGAGAGAGAACTTCCGTCCCTCTATGGATCAGTTGATCCATGGGCCGAGGTTAAGAGGCCTCCTGCTCCTCAAAGATAATAAGACCTCCCCAAAAATAAAGCCAAGCGCTTATTTCGGGCTCAACAGAAAATAAGACCCTATCTTATTTTCAGGGAAACACAGTAGGCCAGCACTGGTATAGCCTCTACATGTCTCAGCCTCCCAGATATATATGGACTAGATTACTTTAATCAGAACAAAACTCATTTGGGATTCAGTCCTAGTTTAACAGCAAATAACCCAGTTGGGAATTCTGGTATCCTTTGGGGAAACTTTTCCAAATCTTACCATTCTGACCTGAAAGTATTTTTTGTTTTTATAGTGTTACGTTCTACTGCTTAAACTATTTTACTTATGCTAAATTGTTTCATTTTTTTTATTATTATTATTCTTCCAGGCCATGGAAGATACATTAGCCAATAAACAGCAGACACGGGTTCTACCCTCATTACTCACAGGGGAAAGGTAGTTAGAGGGGAATGGCTGGCTGTGACTCAGTCAAGCCTGTATGTCTTTCCTGAAGGGAAAAAAAAAATCCCTGCTGTTTCAAAATGCTGTGCTAACAGAAATTAAAAGTTGTAATGTAATGCTGTTAATAGAATGGCATGTTTTGCTTTCTTTTAAAAGGCCAAATCTGAATATTTGCCACAGTTTGTTATTTGAGATTTCACATTGGGTAAAGGTAAAAGGTATCCCTGGGGTTTAAACTCCACTAGTCTCCTTTTCTAGGCCACTGAGCCAGTGCTGTCTGAAAATATTTGTGGTCATGGGAGCCAGCATGACATCACAGCGCAGAGCATGCAGCAAAACACAGAGCACTGTTGCCTTCCCACCAAAGTGGGACCTATTTGTCTACTCGCATTTACATGCTTTCAAACTGCTAGGTGGGCTGAGGCTGGTGATGGCAACTCACTGCATCACGTGGTGGTAGAACTCAAACCACTAGAGCACAGAGCTTCTCTGGCACCTTTTAATCCACTGAGCCACCGTGCCTCTTTACATTGGGAAGAGACCTACATTTGTCTATTATGAAATAGCCACACGCAAATAAACCGGTATTAACAGACTCAATTGCTACTGACAAAATGCTACATTGTTTGTCATTAGTCACTACAAATCTTTCTTAAATTAATCAACAGCCTTGATTACTGGACTATTAATACATTTTGAAAGAGAACTAAACTGCTTATGACTCATTGGGTCATCCTTTTATCAATAATTTATCTAGCTGTGGTGGTGCAGTGGTTAGAGTGCAGTACTGCAGGCTACTTCTGCTGACTTCCAGTTGCCTGAAATTTGGCAGCTCAAATCCCACCAGGTTCAAGATTGACTCAGCCTTCCATCCTTCCGAGGTGGGTAAAAATGAGGGGCCAGGATGCTGACTCTGTAAACTGTTTAGAGAGGGCTGTAAAGCACTGTAAAGCGGTATACAAGTCCAAGTGCTATTACTATTGCTATTGTATTGTGTTATGATTGCAGAGTCAGCCCGGAGATGTGCTTCTGGCCTTTTAAAAGCTATTGGCAGACACTCTTGCTCAGTAACTGAGCTATGAGACTGCAATTATAGCTCTACATTTGCTAATGATTCTACATCCAGTATAACCTACTTAGCAGTGCAAAAAAAGAAAAAACAGCAGAAGAAAAGTGGGAAGGAAGCAGTCACCATAGGAACGCTCAGACTGCTCAGGAATGGAGCACCGAAACTACTAATTTATGGAAGACGGTTCATAGGAGAGTTGAAGCCTTATGTTGTGCAAATGTTCTTTCGGTACCAGATGTACAATTTTGCAAAGGAGAGCAAACCCATCAGCCGCTCAACCTGCCAACGTATCTTCCATAGGAAAAAGGTACAAGATATCCACCCTTTGTTATTTATGTTGTTGTTCAGTCACTGTGTCTGACTCTTTGTGACTCATGGGGCACAGCACACCGGGTATCCTCTGCCCCCCATTGTTTCCTGGACTCTGCCATCTAACCATCTCATCCTCTGCTGTCCCCTTTCTCCTTCAGTCTTTCCCAACATTGGGGTCTTCTCCATGGAGCCCTCCTCTTCTCATTGGGTGGCCAAAGTATTTTGAGTCCCAAAGGTGCTTTTTCAAGAGGCTATTTCTGGTTTTCCTTTGAAGACTTTTTTTGCTTCTCCTCCAAGAAGCTTCTTCAACTTCTTTGATGAGAAGATGAAAAAGCTTCTTGGATGAGAAGCGAAATGTCTTCAAAGAAAAACCAGAAAGTCCAGTTGCCTCTTTAAAAAAGAAGTTGCTAGATCCCTATTAGTGCTCCTTCCTGTCTTTTTCTCTTTGATCTTCATTCTCGCTCACATTAGGTCACATAAGTCAAATAAGAAAACAATGGCCAGAATTGCAGATGAATTTCAACTTCTCTTATAGCAGTGCTTCAGAGATAAGTCCCGCTAAATGCTTTCCATCACCTTAGAGGAGAAACCCCTATTAATTTTTTTACAATTATGAGTGGGACATGGATTGAAAATCACTACAGGTAGTCCTCCACTCACAACCACAATTCGGAGCAGAATTTCAGGCGGTTGCTAAGGTGAATCATACCTGATTTGACAACTTTTGTGCCACAATTCTTAAATGAATCACAAAAATCATTAAGTGAGTCATGTGGTCATTAAGCAAATCTGACCTCCCACAATGATTTTGTGATCACATGACCCAAGATGTTGCAACTGTTGTAAATACATGCCAGTTGCCAAACACCCGAATTTTGATCAGGTGATTATGAGGATGCTGCGATGATCATAAGTGTGAGAACTGATTGTAAGTCACATTTTTCAGAGCCATTGTAAACTAAATAAAATAGAATAGAATAACAGAGTTGGAAGGGACCTTGGAGATCTTCTAGTCCAACCCCCCTGCCTAGACAGAAAACCCTACACCATTTCAGACAAATGGTTATCCAACATCTTAAAGACTTCCAGTGTTGGGGCATTCACAACTTCTGGAGGGAAGTTGTTCCACTGATTAATTGTTCTAACTGTCAGGAAATTTCTCCTCAGTTCTAAGTTGCTTCTCTCCTTGATTAGTTTCCACCCATTGCTTCTTGTTCTACCCTCAGGTGCCTTGGAGAATAGTTTGACTCCCTCTTCTTTGTGGCAACCCCTGAGATATTGGAAGACTGCTCTCATGTCTCCCCTAGTCCTTCTTTTCAGACATACCCAATTCCAGCAACTGTTCTTTATACGGTTGTGAGAAGCTGGCAGGAAATTGCCTTCCAACAACTGTGTGATTTAGTTAATGACAACAACCAGGACGGCTTTAGGACCACTGCTTAGCAATGGAAATTCCAGCCCCAGCTGCCATATACGCAGAGGACTACCCGCATTTCTTTGAAAGCTCAATTCAAAAGTTGCAATTTGCATTCTTATTACTTTGGAAGTTTATTGCTTTGATGGTGTCCCTTCCTGATGTCATTGGCTGAATTCAGACCCATGTTTGGAAAATGAGTTGCCCTTTTTCGCCCCCTTACCCGGTCTCACCTTCCGTGCCATAATTAGCCCTGAGGGTTTATGTTGTACTTTGGTGACCACCCCACCGTTGCCAGCTCCCAGTTCTGAAATCCTCTCAAAATCGTCGTCTTTCAGTTCTCCCACTTTGGCCTTCTGGGTGAGAAAAGCTTCCAGGCGTTTCTTCTGCTGCTCATCCAGCTCCAGTTCTTCCAGTTTTTTCTGGAGGTCAACAAGGTGTGCTCTAAGGGAAAAGCGGGTGAGACATCAGATCTACGTAATACACCACTGTATGCAACGGAGTGAGGCAGCATGGCTGTTTACTACTATTTACTAGTGAACTTAGAAGGCTGTTAGAATGACTTGTAGGAAAATCACCTGGCTCCCCATTTCCCAAGTTTATATACAGGTAGTCCTCAACTTATGACTAAAATTGAGTCCAAAATTTCTGTTCTTAAGTGAGGAATTTGTTAAGTGAGTTTTGCCCCATTTTACGACTTTCCTCTTCACATTTGTTAAGTGAATCACTGCAGTTGTTAAACTAGTAACACAGTTGTTAAGTGAATTTGGTTTCCCCATTGACTTTGGTTGTCAGAAGGACGCAAAAGGGGATCACATGACCCTGGGATATTGCGGCCGTCATAAATGTGAGTCAATCGCCAAGCTTCTGAATGTAAATCACGTGACCATGGGGGTGCTGCACTGATTGTAAGTGTGAAAAATGGTCATAAGTCACTTTTTTCAGTGCCATTGTATCTTCTAACAGTCACTAAGCGAACTGTTGTAATTTGAGGACTACCTGTACAGTTAGTCTTTGACTTATAACCATTAAGTAACTGTTTTTTCACACTTAAGACCATTGTAGCATCCCCATGGTCACAGGATCAAAATTCAGGTGCTTGACAACTGACTCATATTTATGATGTCCCTAGGACACCTGATCCCCTTTTTTGACCTTCTGACAAGCTAAAGCAATAGGGAAGCCAGATTCACTTTAAAACCATGTTACTAATTTAACTGAGTGATGCCCTTAACAATGGTGGCAAGAAAGGTGGTAAAATTGGGCAAAACTCACTTAACAACTATCTTGCTTAACAATGGAAATTTTGGGCTCAATTGTAGTTCTACCTGTATGGAAGACTGTTCAGTATTTTCATAGTTCTGTGCTAGGTGGAATTCTAATATTCAGTTGGCTACGAGGAACACCTATTTTCTCAATCTAAACAAGAAATTCTCCAAGCGGACTAAACAAAATGTGGATAGGGGTTTCCAAATATATATTGTCGGTTTTATTTTTTTAAAATTCCATTTGACTTTTTTAATGTACTGTACATTGGGATTATTTTCCTTTTTTCTTCTTGGTGCTTTTAACAATCCCCTTCTAAACACCACAATCTTGCCTATTTCATCTCACTGATAGCAGCTTCTTCCAAATCCTTTCGTTCAAGACGATTTCAGGCCCTTTTTCACGCAGGCAACTATTTACTAAACAAGCTCCTTCTCTCCCCGCTGCCTGCCATCCCCATCCCCATGCCCATGCCATTCCACTTCCACACTTTGCTTCCATTTAGCAGCATGTGATTTGCGGATGTAATTTTGAATTGCAGCGCCCTACACTGTGGCATCTACATTATGGATGGCAGTTTAAATTCACTGAGCTTCTAACTCAGGTTAAGCAGTATTGAGGGAAGGATTAACATCATTATTCATTTTTTAAACTGTTGTAATCTGCACAATGGGTTTTTGAATTACGCAGACTTTAAAATCTGTAAATAAAGAGATGGTCACACTTCATAGGGATAAAACTAAAAATCTCCAGTTTCTGGACTCTTAACCCTTTATTCAGGGACTCATTCACTCAACAGAAGACTCACAGACAAAGCTTGACTAACTCAATCTCTTTGATGCAGGCAAGAATGAAGTCTTATATGCAAACAATATTTGAGTACTATAGTACACAAGTATCAAAAACCTGTATAGGTCTATGTTCCAGGGAAAAAAAACTTATTTTTTTCCTCTCACGTTTCCATATCAATGGTTATTTGAGGTATCTACTGTTGACCCCAGAAGATACCTAAGCTATGTTAACATAAAGGTTCTCTTCAACATGGGAACAACTGGGTTAAGCTGTACTCCTGAAACCAAAATGTCTTAATATTAAACCTCTCCAAGTCTATAAATAATTAGGAGTTTCTCCTGTGGAAATGCCCACTTTGTGGAGTCTTTATTATCTCAGCTCAGTGCAAGTTTTACATTTACTGTATCTGCAATTTTATGCATATTTATTCAAAATAAATCGATCAGAATTGAGAGTTGCTATTTTTAAATAGGAGTCCATTGACTTGTCAACTTTAAATTTTTTTGTTTTATTTTAGAAGACAGGGGGCAGTCCATTTGGATAAGGGGAAAATATTCCTTTAGGAAAAAGAGAAAAACTGAACCAAGCTTTTTTTTTTTTAAGGAAAAAGAAAAAATGGAAATACGAGAGGATAGACAATAAATTATGTAGCCTGGTGTTTCCCAGTTCCCAGCTCTTAAGTTTCAGAAGTTCCTTAAGTTCCTCTCTTCCCATTTAAAATATGTCCTGTTTAAAGCATCTGAGTCCATAAGTACTTTTATAAAACATTGAAAATCTTTTATAGATGTTTTGCTGAAAATGGACACAAATAAACTGGTGATTTGGGGGATTGCTAATTAAAAGAAGTTACATACGTGCAGGAAGGAGAGATAGCTCTTAAAGCCATGATGGCGAACCTGTGGCACGCAGGGCCCTCTCTGTGGACATGCGCACTGTCGCCAGCTGGCCAGCGCACATGCATGCGACGGAACCCGGAAGTGCAGCTGGTTGCCGCATCCATGCGCACTGATCAGCTGCTATCTTCTGGGTTTTGGTGCTCCGGCGCACGCACACAGACACACATACGCTCCTGTTTTGGCACTCCGTGCCAAAAAGGTTAGCCACCCTTGCTCTAAAGGGTGGGATAAAAATTTGTAATTGTTGTAATGAAGATTGGAAGTGGCTCTAATTTTTCTTTTCCTCTCCTGTTTCTTTCTCTTCCATAGTCTCTACTTTTTATCATTTGTTCTTAGTTATCTTCTAATTAAGCAAAATCTTTCAACAAAAATGACAAAAGTATCTAAAGCGGGCAGAGTTTTCCTTGTGCATTGTTTCTGCTGTTTTTCTTTTCTTTTTTTCCCTACAGTTGATTCCTCTTCCACACACAATTAATTTTCCTTACATTTTATTCACACACCTTTAGCAGTCTTTGAACACTACTCTTCCTTTGAGCTGAATCCCAGTGCTTATAGCAGTTATTTTGCTATAATAGTCTCCATTACTAATATGTACATGTAATTTCCTGATCTATTTACACAGCTCTTGAAAGGACACACTATATAGTCAGCTACCCCTTCATCAAGCTGGTGTTTTTCTGCAAAACTGCAGCATTTCCACCAGTCTATCTCAGTTTCTTTAAGTATCACTGCTCCTTATTTTATAGTCTCCACCCCCCCGCCAATTCATCATTCTTTCCTCCAAATATACTCAACAGATACTATTTTTTTTCACTTGGTTTCCCGTGAAAATCAATCAGTTCATTTTTTTTAAAAAAAAAAAACAACAATCCCCAATCTATTAAATTTCCATCCCATTTGCAGGCGATGGACCTCTGGCATACATCATAAATGTGTGGGACTGAAGTCCCAAGTTCAAATCTCTATTCAGGCATCTTACCACTCATAAAGGTCACAGACCATGAGTCTCACATAGTAGTCCTTAACTTACAACAGTTCATTTAGTGACCATCTGAAGTTACAACAGCACTGAAAAAGGTGACTCGTAGTTTTTCACATTTATGACCGTTGCAGCATTGTCACAATCACGTGATCAAAATCCAGCCGCTCATATTTATGATAGCTGCCGTGTCCTGAGTCATGTGATTTTGCGACTCTCTAAGCAAAGTCAATGGGGAAGCCAGATTCATTTAACAACTCTGTTACTAACAACTGCAATGATTCACTTAACAATTATGGCAATAAAGGTCATAAAATGGGGCAAAACTCACTTAACAAATATCTTGCTTAACAACAGAAATTTGGGGGTTAGTTGTGGTCCTAACCCGAGAACTACCTGTATGTTGAATGTTTCTTAGGTTGTTGAGATGTGACACTGAATTTGGACAACACTATGAACAACAAAGAACATTTTAATAGTATGCTATGCAAATCCAGTGAGGATGTCTTTCTATGCTTCAGTATGTCACTGAGTAACTCATGGCTAAATTAATGAGGGATAAGCAGGTTATGCAAATACACCATAATTATACGAGCGTAAGGGCGAGTTATGTGAGACACACACACACATTAGGTTTTAAGCTCTCTGAACAGAGATTTCCATAAACAGTAAAATACTAAAATTAATGTACACACAGATATATACTGCATATTCTGAATTTTTAGCTTAGATGGTGTATGATTTTTGTGAAAGTGCCTTGTGTACCCTCACAAACTAATTGCCACGAGGGACAACCAATTCCCCAAATGGCTGTAGCTAGTTATAGATTGCAGTTAAAAACAGCACAAGAATCTGAATAGATGGTGGTCCTAGTTAGTCATTTTCACATTCCCAACTGTTCAAAGTTGTTACAGGAATAGCATTAGAGTGAAAGCCATTGGGGGGGGGGGGGGAGAGAGAGAGAGAATGCCATTACAGCAATAGTACCCTGAACACCTTGGATAAAACTATGTAATAAGAATTATTGCTATTCAGTTCTTTTATTATTGGCTTTAAACTACTGCTCATCTTTCCACACAATTTCTCTACTTGATACCCTCAATTCTTCCTAATTTCCTTTCCCTACTACATTATATGTACTCCATTTTTTAAATATTTTATGACGCACACCCATTTTCCGGACTAATACTGATTCTCACTCTCCAACATTCATTTCTAAATTATCAATTGTACAGAAGCAGATTAATGAATTATTTAACTTAACATGGGTCACTACCATACTAATATAGATCATAAGAAAAACTTTTGCTGTATCGGAGAAGAGACCCTCTCAGTGTCGCATCCTATATGGATTAGGGGCCAACCACACACGTTTCTGGAAGCTAAAAATACAGGGAGGAGACTGTTCTTTTCCATTGTCACTTCTCGGCAGCTGGTAATTATTCAAGCCCGTGAATCTTGATATTATTCCACTACAAAATCAATAGCATTCTACCAATAATTTGGATTTCCAATTTCATGTAGTCCATGAGTGTCCAACCTTGGCAAGTTTAAAACTTATGGACTCCTCAGCCAGCATAGGGAATTCTGGGAATTAAAGTCCACAGGTCTTAAAATTATCAAAGTTGGATGTCCCTGAGCTAATTGTTTTTAAAAATAATCTAAATGGGTGATTATCATTATAAATGATGTGATTAAAGCATAATTTGCATATGTGTACATGTCAGTAATGGTTTTCTCTTCGCAACGGGTTTGAAACTGGGAGCACTCATGCACAGCGGTTCTGCGCATGCACAGAGCGTCCATGATGACATCTGGGTGGGTGGGCGGAGCCTGCTGCTGCTGCCACTACCAGTTTAGCTGAACTGGGGAGAACCAGCAGAATACCACCTCTGGTACATATACATACGGACACTCTTCTATTTTTTTTATTTTATTTTAAATAACATTCTACACAAAATTCCATGCAGTTTCAAAGAATGCCTCTTCCTTCCATCAGTAATAGGGCAAAATGCTTATGTTTGTCAACACTTTCTAAAAATGTAGAAATCTATATCTATTAATGTAAATATGAAGTTATGCAACCTCTAAACACTGTACTTTTAATAGCATCACTTAGAAAAATTAATCAGTGGAACAACCTGCCTCCAGAAGTTGTGAATGCTCCAACACTGGAAGTGTTTTTAAGAAGAGATTGGACAACCACTTGTTTGAAATGGAATAGGGCTTCCTGTCTGAGCAGGGGGTTGGACTAGAAGACCTCCAAGGTCCCTTCCAATTCTATTATTCTGTATTATATTCATCCATTCTTTTTGATAATTGCCCACATTTCTATATAGCCTTCATCCTTTACATGGATAACATCTCTCATTACAATTATTCCTTTCCAGGTCATTGACAGTTGTTCCTCACCTCAATAATTAACAACACTTCAACATTTATGAAAAACAACATTTCAACACAAATCATTCCACAAGTGAAGTCCTGAATGTCATTGCTGTCAGCCCAACCTTCATTTCTATTCTTACAGATCTCTTCAGTCCACACCTCACTATGGACCTTTTCAAGGCTAAAACCTTAAGTACACTTTTTTGGAAGTGTGGCCCATTGGATTAGAAAGTCAGCTTCTAAATAAATATGCAATGTATTATTATTTAAACACCCAACACGCTCTTTCTTCTGCCTTCCCAGTCATTACTTTGCCAGTCCATTCTTCCTCTTACACTGTATCAGTACTTCAATTATAATAAATCATTTCCCCAGTTCTTGTTTTGTAATATTTGTAAAATGCATTTTAAATATTGCTTTAATGCCTCATTTTATCTGAACAAGCATGGTCTGGAAGAACATTTCATTTATTAAGGGGCTTGAAGAATAACATGCCATATAAAATAGGCTGAAGGAAAAATAAAAACAATCTTTAAAACTAGGTAAGTTATTTCAGCTTTTCAGCCTTTAAAGAATGAACTATTGCTTCTCAGGCATAACATTAAATTGGAATAGTGAAACCAGAATTTATTTGGAGAGAATTTTCCCAAGATTATTTTAAATTTAAATACTTTAAATTCTTCCTGCCAGTACTCCAACCTGATCAACCAAATGAGGTCCTACAGTCTGGTTCTACCTTACGATAACATCTCTATTATCTGTCAAACATGATAGGAAGCATTCCATTCTCCAACATTTGTTCATCAGGAATTACAACTTGACTTCACCCACAACTTTGGTTGATTACACTATAGACTGAGAAAGGGAAGGTAGAGATGCTGTTTTCTTTCAAGAGATGTATCCAGCACAATCTTCCTCCTCCCTTAATTACCAAATATTCAGCCCGCCAGTATGATGATAAAATGGCCTGTTTTCATTGGTTTTTAAATGAACTGTTATTTGATTTTTAAAAAATCTTTTCACCAGGTCTAGGAGGATATTGCATCCCTTCTCTCAGTCCAAGCTCTTCACAGAATATAGAATAATAGAGCTGGAAGGGACCTTGGAGGTCGTCTAGTCCAGTGTTTTTCAACCACGGTGCCGTGGCACAATAGTGTGCCGTGACATAGTGTAAGGTGTGCCGTGGGAGAATTACTTTATATATAGTCAATATAGGGACAGAGTTAAATTTTTTTAACATTTTCTAATGGTGGTGTGCCTCGTGATTTTTTTTCATGAAAAAAGTGTGCCTTTGCACAAAAAAGGTTGAAAAACACTGGTCTAGTCCAACCCTCCTGCCTATGACAAGAGATCCTATACCAATGATGGTGAACCTATGGCACACATGCCACAGGTGGTACGCGGAGTCATTTGTCAGGGAACGTGAAGCGCTGCCCTGTCCAGTTCATCTTTTTTAAAGCCATTTTTTGCCCTCCCCAGGTTCCAGAGGCTTTATAGGAGCCTGGGGAGGGTAAAAAGAGCCCCCCCCGCCCCCGTTGAGGCCCTCCGGAGGCTTCATGAGCTTCCCTGAACCCTCCGGAGCACAAAAAAACAGGCCTACGGGCAAACCGGAAGTTCGGGAACAGACTTCCAGTTTGCTCAGAGGGTTGTTTTGACTGCTTTGGAGGCTTCAGGGAAGCCTCCTGAATGTCCCTGAAGCCTCTGGAGGGCTTCCGGGAGGGGGAGGCTGTTTCCGCCCTCCCCAGGCTCCTATAAAGCTTCTGGAGCATGGGGAGGGCAAAAAAAGCATGAAAAAAATGGGGGGAGCACCTGTAGTGCGCGCATGCGCACTGGGGGATCGCACATTGCATTATGGGTGTGGCACACCTACACACGAAAGCCCCTGCACTCCCCCCTCATGGCACGTGAGCCAAAAAAGGTAAACCATCGCTGTCCTATATCTATAGGCCAGCGATGGCAAACCTTTTTTCGCTCCAGGGCCATAAGCAGGAGAAACGCAGGGGGGTCGTGCGCGGGTGTACCACACCCGTAATGCAATATGCAACCCACCTCAGCATGCATGACAGGCGCTCCCCACCCCTAGTTTTTGCATGCTTTTTTCGCCCTCCCCAAGTTCCATAGGAGCCTGGGGAGAGCAAAAACAGCCTCCCCTCCCCCCCCCCCCCAAGGCTTCAGGAGCTTCCTTGAAGGCTCCAGAGGACTAAAAACAGCCCTACAAACAAACCGGAAGTCTGTTCCTGAACATCCAGTTTGCCTGCAGGGCTGGTTTTTTGTGCTCCGGAGGCTTCAGGTAAGCTCCTGAAACCTCCAGTGGTCCTTTGGGAGGGGGCAGGGGACGCTGTTTTCGCCCTCCTCAGGCTCCTATAAAGCCTCTGGAGCCTGGGGAGGGTGAAAATGGCTTTAAAAAAGGCTGAACTCAGTTTGCCAGCGCGCGAATGCACGCTGGCCAGCTGACAGGGCAACACCTTCCATGCCCTGACAAATGGCTCCGCATGCCACCTGTGCCAGGTGTGCCATAGGTTCACCATCCCGGCTATAAGTGATCCTATTGTCTAGGAGATCCTATATATCATTCTAGTCCCAGAGGGGTCCTTGGTGGTTTTCTTGCAGACATTTTATGATCCAAGCTAGGTAACATCATTCAATGCTAGAAGGGAGTCAGGTTTATGGATGGAGAAGGAGGTGGGGAGGACAATGGCTGTGGGTTGCTTAGTGCTCTCTGAGCTTGGTGGCTTTCTTGCAAGTATTTCATGACCCAACTAAGTAACATCAGCAGTGCCAGAAGAGAGCTGGGGTTGAGGAGTGGAGAAGAAGAAAGGAGAAGGGGAAGGAGCAAAAGGAGGGTAGCTGTGGGATCCTCGGTGCTTTCTGAGCTTGGTGGCTTTCTTGCAGACGTCTCATGACCCAAACCAGGTAACACCATCAGTACCAGTCCATTTATTTATCCCACTTTGACTCCTGAAACATCTGCAAGCAAACCACCATCCTCAGAGCCCCCTCCCACCCCAAGGACCCCTCATTTCGACCCTGAGCTACAAATATTCTCCTTTATGACAATCCTGAGCCTTCTCAGGGCAGAAGAACCTGACCTTATTCCTCTTTCTCAGGGGGCGCATCCTAATGCCTCCATCCCCGCCACCACCACCCCCAATCCTTTCTCCACCCCTTCCTGGACCTAACTAGTTTCTATCCTTGGCACAACTACAATCACTAGTTTTTCTTTTTCTTTCTTTCTCCCCTCCCCACAATTACTTGCATAAGGGTTATTCTTTATACTCTCTATGTTGTTTGTATTTTCTTTGTCATGGATTGCACCAGTGAAGCTAAAACCAATTTTGTTGTATACATGATGTACAATGACAATAAAACTTGGTTGGGTTCTGCAACCCAACAAGACAGACACAGACTTTAGAGGATAATCAGAACTGCAGAAAAAACAATTGCTAGCAACCTGCCTTCGAGGATCTGTACACTGCATGAGTAAAAAACAAGGGCTGTAAAAACATCTACAGACCCCTCACATCCTGGACATAAATTGTTTTAACTCTACCCTCAAAACGACGCTATAGCATTGCACACCAAGACAACTAGACACAAGAACAGTTTTTTCCTGAACGCCATCACTCTGCCAAACAAATAATTCTCTCACCACTGTCAAAACATTCACTAAGGCTACATTACTATTACTATTAGTCTTCTCATTGTTCCTATCACCCATCTCCTCCCACTTATGACTGCAGGACTGTTAACTTTGTTGCTTGTATCATTATGATTTATATTGATATGGATTTTTTCCCTATGACTATCATTAAGTGTTGTACCTTATGGTTCTTGATGAAGGTATTTTGTCTTTTTATGTACAGAGAGCATATGCACCAAGGACTTGTGTGTCCAATCACACTCGGCCAATAAAGAATTCTATTCTATTCTATTCCTTCCTTCCTTCCTATTACTATTAGTCTTCTCCTCATTCCTATCAACCATCTCCTCTCACTTATGATTGAAGGACTATAACTTTGTGATTTGTACCCTCATAATCTATATTGATATTGTTTCCCGATTGCTTATTTGCACCTGATAACTATCATTAAATGTTGTACCTTATGATTCTTGACAGAATGCATCTTGTCTTTTTATGTATAATGAGAGCATATGCGCCAAGGACTTGTGGTGTCCAATCACATTTGGCCAATAAAGAATTATATTCTATTATATCTTTTTTCATTCTTTTCTCTCCCCACCCCTAATTACTTGCATAGGGATTATTCTTTACACTATTTATGTTGTTTGCATTCTTTTTGGTCATGGATTTTACACCAGTGAGGCTAGAACCAATTTCGTTGTATACATGGAATGCGCTACCTGACTCCGTTATGTCCTCAAAACTAGTTTAATAGAAAGAATATAGCAATAGCAATAGACTTATATACCGCTTCATAGGGCTTTCAGCCCTCTCTAAGCGGTTTACAGAGAGTCAGCATATTGCCCCCAACAATCTGGGTCCTCATTTTACCCACCTCGGAAGGATGGAAGGCTGAGTCAACCCTGAGCCGGTGAGATTTGAACCGCTGAACTGCTGATCTAGCAGTAGCCTGCAGTGCTGCATTTAACCACTGCGCCACCTCGGACGCAGAAGGACTAGGGGAGACATGATAGCAGTGTTTTAATATCTCAGGGGTTGCCACAAAGAAGAGGGAGTCAAACTATTCTCCAAGGCACCTGAGGGTAGAACAAGAAGCAATGGATGGAAACTAATCAAGGAGAGAAGCAACTTAGAACTGAGGAGAAATTTCCTGACAGTGAGAACAATTAATCAGTGAAACAGAAATTGCCTCCAGAAGTTGTGAATGCCCCAACACTGGAAGTCTTTAAGAAGACGTTGGATAGCCATTTGTCTGGAACGGTATAGGGTTTCCTACCTAGGCAGGGGGTTGGACTAGAAGACCTCCAAGGTCCCTTCCAACTCTGCTATAGTATAAGATTGTATAAACCCCACAGCTTCAACCTTAAAACTGTCTACCGTGGACCTCCCTCTATTCCTAATAGGTCCGTGAAGGGGTGGGGCTGCATAAGAGCACCAGCGTGCCCTCCGTCCCTGTCCTACTGTCCCTATTTTATTTGTAACCATTTCCTTTGTTCTTATTCATGTTTCTGCTTATTTGTACCCTCTTGACTATCCCTAAGCGTTGTATCTTTTTATTCTTGGTGAATGTATTTTATTTTCCTTTTATGTTCACTGAGAGCATCTGCACCAAAGACAAATTCCTTGTGTGTCCAATCACACTTGGCCAATAAAAGAATTCTATTCTATTCTATGCTTACTCTTATTCCTGTTGTCTTGGACATGAGTGACAAACCAAATAAATACAATACGATGACAATAAAAGCTATACAGTACTGAAGGCGAATGAAGTCTCTCTCCACCACCACCAGCCCGGTTCCTCCCAGCCACCCACCCCGCCTCGGGCTCTGCCTTTTGGGGGGAAGACCGATGCCCCCCCACCCCCACCCCAATCCAGCCAAACAATCTCCCCGTGTTCATGGCTTGGGATGCTGCTTCTCCGAGGACCGACGGGCAGCCACCATCCCCTCACCGCGGTTCCCACACATTTACCTCAGCCCCGAGGAATGATTTACCTCATTCACCTCAGACCCTTTCCATGAGGAAAATCCTCTCCCCCCCCCCTCTCCGCTCGCCCTTCCCCTCAGCTTTCCCCTCAGACCCATCTCCGACCCTCGCTCGACCCCCCCCCCCACTCACTCGGAGCCGTCGCCCTCGGTGGGGCTGGGTCCCTCAGCGATGGTCGGGGTGATGTTGAGGGCCGGCGGCACCAGTTTCCTTTTAGCCGGCATGGCAGCGGCGGAGGACGGCGTTCCCGGTTGCGGCTTTTTAGCGAGGGACCCGCCTCAGAAGAAGAAGCAGCAACAGCAGCGGCGACGGCGTCGTCGTCATCGCCCGGCTTGGCCGCCCTAAGCGAGGCCGAGGCTGCGCGCGAGGCCTACCCCAAAAAAAAAGGAAAAAAAAAAAAGAAACCACCCTGAGGGGAACGCGAAGAAGGCGAGAGGAGGAGAGGAAGGAGGGGGGCGTGGCCGAAGCGCGAGAGCGGGCGCGAGGCAGAAGGGGCAAAAAAAAAAAAAAAGTCTCCGCCCAACCAACTCTCCGCCCCGCGATTGGCGGAGGCTCTCGACGCCACCTCGCGATTGGTCGGCTCTCCCGCGAGGGGAGGGGAGGCAGGCGCGCTCGCGCGAAAGCCCCTTCTCTCGATTGGCCGGGCGCTGGAAAAGGAGCCGGCCAGGGATGCTCGCGCCCGACCTGCTAGGGAAACAGCTTCACCCTCGCGATTGGCCGAACGGCTTTAAAAGAAGTGAGAGATAGGCGTCGAGTTGAAGAGATGCATGCGCAGAAAGCGGGGAAGGGGGGGAAAACGGAGGAGAAAGGAGTCTCGCGAGAATAGACCTCAGAGAGTTTCCCCCCCCCTCCTCCTGAAAGCAAGGCTGACCCCAACAGCCGCAGGAAAGGTTGGCGCATGCGCAGGGCGATTGGAGGAGCGAGGCAGGGAAAAGAGGCGGGAAAGGTGGTGCTCTTTTTTTTTTTTTTTTTTGGCGCGAGGGCGGCAGCTCGTCAGTTGAAGCCGACCCTGAGGCGAGATAATGGCTTCTGTTGCTGGCTTCCCGTGCTGTGGACAAATGTCAAAGAGGACATTTGTTTTTAAAACTCTCGTCAAAACCAGGGGTTAGACTAAACCCGCTCTTGGCCTTGGTTTTGGCTTCCAGAGAAATGCTTCATGAGGAAATCTAGAAACTGAGTCATGGCAACTGGTTTTCTTTTTCGGTTTGAGACGTTTGGCTGCTTACCCTTCTTAATCATGAGGGAATGTTCCCAGGGAAGATACTCCCGGTTGGGCTTCATATAGAAAAAGGTATGTGCTGAGGTTGCATTATCGCTCCCATTTCTTACTCAACCTGGATGCTGAAATGGTCATGAGGAAGCTTGATCTGGAAGAATCAAAAATGGGCGGAAAGGTGGGTGGAAGAAACGTCAACAATCTTCGATGTGCTGATGATTGAACCCGTCTCAGAAATCAAAAGACAGCCTGGAATATGTGCTCAAGAAAATCAAAGAAGAAAGTGAGAATTGTGGTTTCTTCCTGAATATCAAAAAGACTGTGGTCATGGCCATTGCAAGGAAGGGGAACATCAAAATAGAAATGGATGGTGAAGAGAAAGAATGTCTGGAAAAATTAACTTTCCTAGCATCAACATAGCTCAAAATGGTGAATGTAGGGTCATGTGGTTTCCATTTTGTGATCTCAGGTGGCTTCCAAAAAGCATAGTCGGGGGCTAACCTGATTTGTTTAATGACTGATTCACTTAACCACTGCAGTGACCTGTTTAACAATCATGGCAAAAAAGGTCATAAAATCTGGCATGATATATTTAAAAATTGCCTTGCTTAACCACTGAAATTCTCGTCCCAATTGTGATTAAGTTGAAGACTTCCTGTATACTGAGTATGCTGATCATTAATGCAAACTTCCAGTTCTAGCCAATCAGATGCTGTTGAGGAACTGACCAGGTTCCTGGAAATGGTGTGGTTCTAGAAGAGGAGGAATTGGCTTTAACTCAACCCTTACAAGACAGAATCACTCTGGGTTTTTGCCACCACCACAACCCCTTTTCTGAGTATAATGATAATGTCATCTTTGATCCCCCCCCCCCCCGGACCTTGGAAGGAAAAGGAGAAAGGAGATGCTATATGTTCAAGTAGGCTTTAGAAAAGGCCAAAGAACAAGAGATGTTGTTGCTCGTATGAGCTGGATAATTCAGAAAATCAAAGAATATAAATCTACAATAACTGATGTGACTGAATCAGAATCGGATTCATGCCGGCAGTGTATATTTCAGTGACTTTATGAAAGCAAAGGCTGGAATTAGAAAAAGGGTAAAAATTCACATTTGATTTTTAAGTATTGAAGACTTTTAAGAATAATACAGTTATCCATGGAAACAAACAGGGAACAAATCAATCCAGGGTTCTCAGATGCCCAGGCTCAAATTATTGAAACCTAACTCTCTTGAAAGTTAATAACAGCGGGAAAGATGAAAAGGAAAACAAAGGAGGAAACTAGCCAGAAGGTTGATGGACTTGATTATAGCAGTACTGAGTGCACCATTTGAGAAAACCTGAAGGCCTATTTGGGGACAGTTCTTGGAAAATGTTTGTCTAGGTCAGGGGTGTCAAACTGATGGCCTGTGGGCTGGATGCGTCATGCACAGGCCACGCCTACCCCAGCTCCACAAAGGCAAAAAATGTCACAATACATCATGATATGTACCATGATATCAATGTGATGCAGCAAGTTTGACACCCATGGTCTAGGTGGTCATTAAAAATTGACATCAATGGCACATAATCAGTACAGCAAAATTCAATATTTTAAATGTTGTGCTGCTGCTTTGTCACCCAGGCTGAAGCATCCCTGAGCTGTCTGCCACAAGAGGCAAAAAGTATAAAACCCACAGACCAACCACAAATTGATCAGTCAATACAAGACCTTTTAAACAACAATAGCAGGAAATTGGCAGCATCTTCAATAAAAGTCTTTCTGTTAAAAGCTGGGGGAAGCAGGAATCATTATGTTTGTTGAATGCTGAAATTAAAACAGCTGGAAATGGCCCTTTGGGCTTCTACTGTGTCTTAGGAGTATGAAATATCATCTTCCAAAGCAAGACAACAAGGGATCTCACTTTTGTCTCACCTCTCCTTTATATTTGTCATTAAGGTTTTTTCAGCACTCTTAACGGAATAGACACATGTCCATCTAATCATCCTGAAACACAGCCAGGCACGCTGAGGAAAATAGCTGTGTACATGTGCTAGAAGAAGATTCACACCCGCAGTATTGTTCTGTTCCTTTCATTCTCACCCACTGTATTACCCTATCCATCTGCTGAGCCGCTCACATTGTTCTCCCCACATTCCCATGGCAGCCAAACACCTCTTAGTCACTTAAAAATAGAAAGAACAGATCTCTTCCAATAAAAGACAAATCAGGGTTTGCCAACAGGTTGAGGCGTTGATGTGACACACACACACACACATACAGAAGCGTTTCATTACACGTGCCTGACTGAGAAAGAAACACATTACATAACTATCTGGATCTTCTGGTGCATAGGAACTCATCCCGCTTCTCTATTTCTTAGTGTACGTTCATATAAATGGATCTGTATTCATATAATGTTTATAATTCTCTATAAACAAAAGTGATGATGTGCACAAGTACACCCTAGTTAAAGTTATGTTCACATTTGGGAAGTGATATCTGAGATGTATTTATGCACAGGATATATGTATGAATATTAACATGCAGCTACAAAATGCCTATTGTGCAAACTATAAGTTACAACTGGTGTCTTGAAATCTTAAGTTAACAGTATGTCTATTCTCAATAGAACAAAATCTTGCTTTTATGCATCCAACTGCTATTTAGGTAAAAAAAAAATGTGCAAAAGCAGACATACTATATTTGTTTTGGAGTTAACTAAGCATGGAGTTAACTAAGCATGACTAGCATGGAGAAGTGAAGAACAAAAAAACGGACAATGCTTTACATTTTTATTATGCTGTGATGCATTTTTTTCCTTTGTTTTTGTTTTGTTTTCCTGGTATAGAATGAAAGACAGATTCACAGGTCTGCGACTAAAAAGCTGTTTGATTATTTTCATCTAATTTCCATGTATTTTGGTGTGCTGAAAACAAATAAAATATTGAAAAAACTCCTAGATGTCATGATTTGCCATAACATGCAAAATTGTCTTCAAATTTAATTTTAATTTTTGGTATTTTTTTAAATTATGGGTTTTTAACCAAATTTAAAGTCCAAATTACTATTAATTAATTCACATAAGTGCATTTAAGTTATAAAATGCCAAAAAACCCTTAAAGGGTTTGTCCGAGTTATGTAAAAAAAGTATAGCACTGTAAATCTGATGGTCAGCAATATATACATAAGCTAAGCAAGTCTGTGCTTCTAATGGTAGAAGGGGTAAATCTTTCCTGAAGAATCCAGTGGGAGGGAGACACAGGGCAGATAGCAGCATCTCCGGTCAGTGCAGGGGGCGTGGCCAGCACTGTGACGTCTCATGTACAGACACAGCTGCTCTCTCCTGCATGCCACACTTGTGCACGAATCATCAGGTTATTGGTTCTAGGCTGTTCACACTTTTTCATTGCAATTCATGTTAGCTCGTCATTCTTCAACCGTTATGTTATGGCTCCGTGAAAGTGTATTAATTCACCAGACAGTTTCTGTTTCATCTGTGGTGAATATACAGTGTTGAAGTAACAGCAGAATATTACAGACTTTGTGAAAAAAGTATACTTTGCATACTTTGGACTAAAAATTGGAGATCAAGATAAAGTTTGGGCGCCTCATAAAGTGTGCAAACAGTGTGTTGAGGACCTCCGAAACTGGTTCAAGGGTAAGCAAAAATCTTTCTGTTATGGGTTTCCTATGGTATGGCGAGAGCAAAAGAACCATAGTGATGACTGTTACTGTACTTTTGTTCATGCTATGTGAAAGGGTTTAATTCCAAATGGAAGCATTCCATTTCATACCCCAATCTTCACTCAGCAATTCATCACATCCCCCATGGCACACATATACCAGTACCCAAGCCCCCTGCTACCTTGGAAGAGATACTTAGCTCCGATGAAGGTGAAGTCATACCTGAACCAGATGACGAATCAAGTTCTGACTTTGAAGATGATAAAAGACCAAAATTGTTTTCTCAGGAGGAGATGAATGATTTGGTAAGAGACTTGAATCTTCCCAAAGATGCCGCTGAGTTACACAGATCAAGACTCAAAAGCAGGAATTTATTGTTGCCAGGAGTGTCATCTTCTGGTTCAGACATCGTGAAAAGGTGTTCATTCCTTACTTTGCCCAGGAAGACAAGTTGGTTTATTGCATCGATGTCGAAGTTCTGATGGGTCAATTTAAAATCCAATATGATTCAGAGCAATGGCATCTTTTTGTAGATTCTTCAAAAAGAAGTCTCAAAGCAGTTTTACTCCACAACGGTTTTTACCCTTCCATACCTGTAGGTCATTCCGTACACTTGAAGGAAGCCTACGAGAACTTGGAATTGGTTCTTCGTAAACTTAAATATGAAGACCATGGTTGGCAAATGTGTGGGAACTTGAAGGTCTTATGCATGCTGCTCGGGCAACAAGCTGGGTACACCAAATATCCTTGTTTTCTGTGTCTATGGAACAGTCGAGACCGACAAAATCACTGGACCAAGAAAAGTTGGCAGCCGAGGGTGCTAACAGTCGGTGAAAAAAATGTCCTCCGAGAAACTTTGGTACCTTCCCATAAAGTTTTTCTACCATCTCTCCACATAAAATTGGGATTGATGAAGCAATTCGTAAAATCACTTCCAAGAGATGGAGAATGCTTCAAATACTTGGTCACCAAGTTTCCATGCCTGTCGGAGGCAAAATTGAAGGAAGCGTGTGTTTGTCGGACCAGACATTAGAAGGCTTATAGTTGATCAAGAGTTTGTCAATATCATAACGGATCCTCAAAAAGAAGGGTGGATTGCATTTAAAGAAATCGTACAGACATTTTTAGGCAATAACAAAGATCCTCACTACAAAAAGATCGTCAGAAGAATGCTGAAAGCATTTCAAGCTTTAGGTTGGCTGATGAGTTTGAAAGTGCATTTCCTCCAGTCCCACCTTGACTACTTTCCTGAAAATTTGGGAGCTGTGAGTGAGGAACAAGGTGAACGATTCCACCAAGACCTTAAAGAGATGGAAAGGAGATACCAGGGAAAATGGAGCATTACAATGATGACAGACTACTGTGGGATACTTCAGAGAGACATTCCAGATGCTACTCACAAGCGTAAATGCACTAAGAGGAGCCTCACAAGGAAGAAGAATCGAGTTTAGTGTGTGTAGGTGAGGTCATTTCAGTTCAAAAAAGGATTTTCATGAAAATATTGTAATAAAACTTTAATTTTACAAGTCTATTTCTATTTATTTTGAGGTATTGCCTTATTTAACATAGTTAGCTAAATTGTCAGGAAACATGATGTCCTATGACAAAATGGAGGTCATTTTCGGATTCAGCGCACCAAAAAACATAAAGGTGAAATAACCAAAACAGCTCTCAAAATTTTTTTTCCCGCAGACCTGTGTTATGACCACAGTTAAGTCCAAACATTTTGTTGCTAAGATATTTGTTAAGTGAGCTCTGCCCCATTTTACGACCTTTCCACAGTTATTAAGTGAATCACTGCAATAGTTAAGTTAGTAACACGATTGTTAAGTAAATCAGGCTTCCCCATTGACTTTGCTTGTTAGAAGATCACAAAAGGGGATCGTGTGACCCTGGATCACTGCAACCATAAGTGTAAGTCAGTTGTCAAGGATATGAATTTTGATCAGCTGACCATGGAGAATGGTCATAAGTGTGAAAAAACAGTCATAGGTCACTTTTCTCAGTGCTGTTGTAACTTTGAACCATCACTACAGGAACTGTTGTAAGTCAAGGACTATCTGCACTTAAAATAGCAAGAAATTACTTACGAGTTATCTTATTAAGCCAGTTGTGCAATATAAACCAAGAGGTAAACCAGTATGTTTTCTTACAATTTCTTACTGCATGTTTTGAAACATACATTCAAAAGGACTAGCTATGTTTTGCCACATGACCAGAACTTGAACACTTTCAATGGTAAAAAAGGATGCACATGACCAGCCGGTTGTTCAAATCCAGGAGCAATTTAATAAGAGCCTTGGCTTTGCTCTTTTTGCAGAAGACTAAAACAGCTATCCTACCAAAATAGATATGTAGGTGAAAGGTTTGTTATTGTACATCTTTGTGCTGCAAATATCCCTCTAGTCTAAATGAATATATAAACAAAGTAATCTACTTTATGGTGCTTTAGAGCAGTGCTTCTTAAGATGTGCTCCTAGGATCCATGGGGGATATCCCCAAGACCATCTCAGGGCTCCTTAAAATCAAAACTATTTAGTAACCTATGTTGAAAAATAATACAATATTAATATTACGTCAAATAATCGTGAGAAGCAGTAGCAGCAATGAATGTGTCGATCTTAAATTTTGATATGGTAACCATGTTGCTTGTATTTTTATGATTTATATTGTTCTGTTTGTTTCCTAGTATGATTTGATTGCTTATTAGTAATGTATGACTATCACTAAGTGTTATATCTTATGATTCTTGATGAATGTATTTTTTTTCTTCTCTTTTTTCTTTTTTTCCTTTTATGTACACTGAGAGCATATGAACCAAAGACAAATTCCTTTTGTGTCCTATTCTATTCTATTCTATTTAGACTGGACTACTGCAACGTGCTCTACATGGGGCAGCCCTTGAAGAGCATTCAGAGACTTCAGCTTGTCCAGAATGCAGCCGCGCGAGCGATCGTGGGTGCACCTCGGTTCACCCACGTAACACCTATCCTCCGCGAGCTGCACTGGCTGCCTATTGGTCTTCGGATACGCTTCAAGACGCTAGTCATCACTTATAAAGCCCTTCATGGTATTGGACCAGAGGTGGGTTCCTACCGGTTCGCACCAGTTTGGTAGAACCGGTTCGTCAAACCTACCGAACCGGTTAGAAGAGGTTCCACCAGTGGACCCGGAAAGCAGGCCACACCTACAGAAGAGGTTCCAAAAATTTTTGAAACCCACCACTGTATTGGACCTGGGTACTTGAGAGACTGCCTACTGCCAATTACCTCCAATAGACCGATCAGATCCCACAGATTAGGCCTCCTCCGAATTCCATCCGCCGGCCAATGCCGACTGGCGACTACCCGGAGGAGAGCCTTCTCTGTGGCTGCTCCGACCCTCTGGAACGAGCTCCCTGTGGAGATTCGAACCCTCACCACCCTCCAGGCCTTCCGCAAAGCCCTTAAAACCTGGCTGTTCCGACAGGCCTGGGGCTAAAGAGTTTTTGCCCCCCTTCTCGAATGGTATGGTTGTTGTGTGTTTTTTAAATTTTTGTATTGTTATGTCTCGTCTTTTTTTATTCCCTTGTCTGTACCCCCTTCCCTGATTGAATTGTGAGCCGCCCTGAGTCCCCTTCGGGGAAAAGGGCGGCATACAAATGTAATCAATCAATCAATCAATCAATTTAAAGAAAAGTTATTTTGGAGTCTCTATAATTTTTTAAAATAGGAAGGGGTCCTGAGAGGAAAAAAACCTAAGAAACACTTTTTGATCATTACTTTAGAAATACTACGACTACTAACTGCAGCAACTCTGCAATGGTTTAGATGAAAAATCCTGAAGAAAACTAATGAGCAAAAAGTAATTGTATAAAATAAGAGTTATTTTATATGTTATTTTTGGTGCTTTAGAAATAAGCAATGTTGGTTGCTTTTTTGTATTTTAAAAATCTGTTCATGCTTGTCCTGCTTTTTCTGAAAAGCAGGACGTTTGGAGTTGTGTAGCCAAAAACACAAAAGCAAGGAGCTGTTTTTTTCCCTAGCTGCTGCTTCTCGCATCAAAGTGAAGTCAAGCAGTTGCCGATTTCTCTCTCTAATAAAGTAACCTTGGAGAACAGATGAGTAAAGCCCTTGTGATCAGGGTGAGGCTGAACAGGGCAAAGATGGGGTCCAAGGGGCACCTTGACAAGTGTGCTGGCGCCGGCATCATAATTATGTAATTATCTTTTAAAGCCAATGGATTGGTTATCCAAAGATAAGACTGATTCCTTTTTATCAATACATCTGCTTTCTCCTTCCTCTGACAGGGACTACTTCAAGTACATCTAATCAGCCAAGAAGTAGGCAAGATCTTTGGTCGGAGCTCCTTCAGCCTTCAAAATCTGGAAATATATATATATATATATATATATATTAATGTAGGTTTATTGTACAGCAATGGTCCCTCGGGGCACAGTTGGTCACCTGAGGGAAGGCAGTGGGGTATATCTTATCACATCTGTCCTCAAGTCTATGGATTTTCAGACTTTGTTTTCTGGGAAGTTCTGAAATTTCTTAGAAGCTTATCAGCTTGAAAATAACAGTGATATGATGTTACTAAGACATTTTGTCTATATGGAAGGCACCTCTCCATGCTGAAGTACTGTATAGTTTAGACTAGGAATAAAGGTATATAGCAGTGTTTCTCAACCTTGGCAACTTGAAGATGTCCAGACTTCAACTCCCAGAATTCCCCAGCCAGTATTCGCTGGCTGGGGAATTCTGGGAGTTGAAGTCCGGACATCTTCAAGTTGCCAAGGTTGAGAAACACTGGTATATAGGAACTGTAGGTTTGAACGATTGTCTTTCTTGTATACTAGATTCTCAAGGCCATCCAACTTGGGGCTTGTATAAAGAATTCCGAGCTCTGATCAGAATTGAATAGATATTTTGTCCATAGAAAAATCCATTCCTGATTAACAAAAGAGAAACTGTTTTGTTGCTTTTGCTATTAACTGTTGACATCCTTGTTGATTTATTTAGTGACTCAAAAGTAGATCCAAATCTCTCGTCTACTGAACCCTATCAGCATTAGAATGATAGGCTTTTTTGAAAAACCAAGTAATGTGAGATGGACTTAACGACAGCATAATTTTTGAAAACCTGCATTCATTCCAGAAGTATATTTCTAAGTCTTAAATGGAGAATTAGTGTCTGAGAAATGTATACCGGTAATAAATAGGACAGTATCCATTTTGGAAAATTCACCATTCTTGGAAACCGGCTCTGAGACAAATGCTCAAGAGTCATTCTCCTGGTATCAAACATGATGCAAACCTTCTCCAGCAGCTTCTTCTTTGTGCCATGTCCTGCTTTCTACTATGATGTTGGCTTTGTCCTGTCCTCAGCCTACGGAGGCAGACTTAAGGTTCCTTGGGTCTGCCTCCCGGCAGTAACGCAGCCTTTCCCACTTGTTCCTTCATGGTATTGGACCTGGGTACTTGAGAGACCGCCTGCTGCCTATTACTTCCCAAAGACCCATTAGATCACACAGGGTCGGCCTCCTCCGGTTTCTACCAGCCAATGCCATCTGGCTACCACCCGTGGGAGGGCCTTCTCTGTGGAAACCCCGCGGAGATTCGGACCCTCACCTCTCTCCAGGCCTTCCGAAAAGTCGTCCAAACCTGGCTGTGCCGGCAGGCCTGGGGATGATGAGTTCCCTTCCCCCCTCGACTGGTGTGGCTGTGTGATTCTTGATTGTTTTAATTACTTGTATTGTACTTTGTGTTCCCTTTCCTCCTTGAGTTGTTCGCCGCCCTGAGTCCCTCCCGGAATAGGGCGGCATATAAATAAAACAAACCTCAATCTCAACCTCCTACCCTATCTAATCTCAAGATACATAAAACTAGTTAGTATATATATCACAGGACGTTAGGTAAGGGAGTTCCTGGCCACAACAGTCACCTGCTTTGTGAAAGATCACCAGGTTACCTGCCCATTTGTCTGGAGAAGTGCTACTCCATCCAGAACCTAAAGGCAGGAATTCCACGGCACTAGAAGAAAAAGGAGCACACAACCATTTGGTCTTGTCACGTTTAAGCCTGTTCTTCCACATCCCAGCTTCCAAGCACTGGGTTAAGATCTTGAAAGCATTGCTTTACACAACTTGGGATCGAGATGTGCGCAACTGGATATAATCAGCCTATTGAGAATTCTTGACACTGTTGGGGGAATGAACTTCCCCAAAGGATTCACGTGGCTATTAAAAGGACAGATAAAAGCATTGAGCAGTATCCACAATCCCAGGCCATAGGCTGGACCTTTTTATCTCACGAACAGCAGCTGAAACCCATCTACATAGAGTAGAAGGGAACAAATGCAACATGATGTCTCCTCTGTCTGACCACCACCACCCCTCCCAATCCAAAAGGACATCATAATTGTGGTGCCAAAAGTTGCTGAGAGATCAAAAAGAACCAGGACACTTGCATCATTCAATCTCTGCCGATAGTAATCAACAAGTACAATCAATGCCATCGCTGCCGTGCCTTTGCCTGGAAGAGATCCAGCTAATCCACTTTTGCCAGGGCCCTTGAAGTTGCAACCTGATCACTTTCTCAAACTTGCCTCAGAAAATTAAGTTGGAGAACGGGCAAACACTGTCTAGAACTGTTGGATCCAGCAGTGGCCTTATTCAAGGTAGAAACACCTCATCCCTCAAGGAAGCAATCGCCGTATCGTGAACAAACCACATCGGTGACCCAGAAACTCTTGATTACCGGGAGGGGCATTAATCTAGCAGACAAAGGCTTAGATAAACACCCCCTCCCAAGGATCCTGGCCACTTCCTAGGAGTTACAGACTCAAACATTTCTCACATTACTGACACTGTGTCAGTCAACTTACAAGGATTCACCCAGGCAGAAATAACCTGAAGCAGATCCAAGCGGCTTTGACGCCTGTCTAGAAAAGAGTTCCCCAACATTTCCGGCTTTGCAGACCAGCCGATGGTGAGAGGGGATGGTTCATACAAGTGCCTGGCAAGCTCATGTGCAGCTCCATTTGCACGACTGCGTGCACGTGCGCTCGCCCACTGCTCGCACAAATGAGGATCGGGTGGGTTTCGGCTGCCGCTACTGCCGGTTTGCTCAGGGACGCGCTGTTCACGCATGCGCAATGCAACAAAAATTGCTCTGCGCATGCGCAGAAGGCAAAAACAAGATGGCAGCGCCTATGGTGCCGCCGAGAACCAATTCGGGGGCATGGCAGGCCTGGGTAGCTGCCGGTTCCAGTAACCCAGTAAGTTACTGGAACTTGCCAGGTTACTACCGGTTCAGCTGAACTGGTCCGAACCAGTATGAACCCACCTCTGGTGAGAATACATGTACATGCGCGTGCACTTGCCAGCTGTTTCCGTGGCCCAGTTGCAAACGTCTTATGGCCCACTAGTGGACCCTGACCCACAGGTTGGGGACTCCTGGTCTGGAATATTTTTTCCAGTGTGCCTGAAAACATTCTTTGTCCTTCCCGACAAAGAATTGGGCCCTGGCTCGACGTGATGAGAAAAATAAACTTTTGCTGCTCTTATTACCGCAGGACTTTACACATTTGGTTGGATTAACATTTTTTTCCACCAGTGGTGCCCTCTTCCCTCTTTTTATAAGTGCAGTCATCTTTACGTTTTTCCTTGGGTAGTTTTGCCCTTGGCTGCATCTCCAGTTTTTCTAACTGCGTTAGTGATATAATCCTCCGCTTTTCTCAAAATTGCCAGCTCTTGCCCACACACACATATATATAAAGGAGAGTAACAGATGCGTTGATCAGGAGAGCATCTCTTGCAACTAGCTTCTCTTCAGAAAAAGTCAGGCTGCTACTCTGGATTATCAGATCAAAGTATGGACACATTTTTGATGAGCTTGGAAAAGACAAAGTAGTATTAAAGGCCAAAATGATGGCAAATAATAGACAAGCTGAAGAAAGATAAGTACTGTAGAGAAAGAAAAGAAGAATCTGCTACCCATGTCCTTACCGTTACTATTGCTGCTCCTACTAATAGTAACGAAGATTTCTCATGCTTAACATTACAATCTGGTAACTTTTAGGAGAAGCAAAGAGTTTATTTATTTGCAAAACAGTCTGTGCACAAGTTTCAACCCTGGCTGTGATCCCTAAGAAGGTGGATTTGAGTTTAGCCTTTCTGAGCTATTCTTTCGCAATGGTGAATTCTAAGGTTGTCCCAAATATGTGCTTTTTTTCAAGAGGCAACTAGGATTTCTTTTGTTTTTGTTTTTTCTCTTGAAGATGTTTCACTTCTCATCCAAGAAGCATCTTCAGGTCTGACTGAATGTTGGAGAATGGAAGGATTTACATTCCTTGCCATCGTCTGGTTGACGTATATGGTTGGCATTAGTTTTTTTTTCTAAAAAACAGTAGTTCTGGCATGCTTCCTACCTCTTTATTCATGGTTTAACCAATTCATCCTGCTGAGATTTTAAAGAACAAAACTTTGGACTTTTATAGACAGACTAATTGATAACCCGGCACTGCCTGTGTATTTATTTATCCCAACCAGAGGTTGGTTCCTACCAGTTTGGCCCAGTTCGGCTGAACCAGCAGCCTGGAACCAGCAGTGACCCAGGCCTCCCACGCCCCCAAACCATTTCCCCGGTTGCTGCCGCCGCCGCCATCTCGTATTTGGGTTCGGCACAGAATAATTTTAGTTGAACTGTGCATGTGCGCAAAGCGCGCGCACGAGCGAACCGGCACCCCTGATCCCAATCCTACTTCCATGAACGTCGCTGCAATTTCTAATGTTGGATTTTCCCCCTTACCAGAGGAAGCCCCCTTGTGGGGGTACTGAGAAGCTGTTACCATGGCAACTCCACTGCGCTGTACAGTAGAAGCCATTTTAAGGCAGTACGGTAGAAGCCTTTTTAGGCACAACAGTCTGTATCTTAACAGAACACACAGCTCAAGAGGTGTTAGGGGTGTCTTACCCCAACAGTATTTGTTTCCAGAGGGTAAGTAATCTGTGTACCAAGTTTGGTTGAAATTGCTCAAGCCATTCCAGAGTTATGCTGGAACATACACACACAGAAGACAAAGAACTACATGGAAGACAAACTCACATGGAACTGGGTCTAGGACAACTCACTGTGGCCAACTCACCCTGTCGACTCGGGCTTTGTGCTTGAGGTGAGGCTAGAACTCATGGACTTCTGGCTCATGAGCCAAGGTGGCGCAGTGGTTAAATGCAGCACTGCAGGCTACTGCTAGATCAGCAGGTCAGTGGTTCAAATCTCACCGGCTCAGGGTTGACTCAGCCTTCCATCCTTCTGAGGTGGGTAAAATGAGGACCCAGATTGTTGGGGGCAATATGCTGACTCTCTGTAAACCGCTTAGAGAGGCCTGAAAGGCCTATGAAGCGGTATATAAGTCTACTGCTATTGCTATTGCTGCTATATTCTAACCTGATGATTTAACCACTACACCAAACTTTTATTTAAATGGTAATATTTAAAACCAGGTCATCATCAGGCTAGTCCTGCCATCGTACAGCAGGTGCGAGACCATCAAAAGTGTTGTCTCAATGTTGGAATAGAAGATTACCCCCAAGAAATCCTCCAGCTGCTTTGATACATGAGGAATTGGGCCCATTTCATCATTTTATTTATGCATTTATTTTCTATGCCAACCACCTCACTGATAACAGTGACTCTGTATCGTACAGATGCATTAAACGTAGAAGATGAGAGTCTGGCATAAACCAAGCTCCCTGCGCAGTTTTATGTTTTCCCAATAAGCCTTTTTAAACTGCTGAGATCGATAGGCCAACTGTGAGTAAAATCCAGTTAATGGACTTGCTATTGTTGTTTCCTTGAGCAACGAGGGAGAGAAAATTATTTTTGAAAAGTAGGTAGAAGGTCACTGTGACAAAGCCCAGCCGAAGACTTTGGACCTCTCGGCCGGGCGCCCACTCAAATTAGAAACGAAAGGCAGGATGGACTGAAGTTATTTAGATAATGGTTACCCAATTTGTCCCAGTTATGATTTCCTGCCTTCTTTTATGCCTCTGCCCGCTGAGTTGACAGCCTTTCTCCCATTGGAGAGCTGGACAACAGGGTGGGATTTAATGAGCCTGACGCTATTTTTGTATCGTTGGAGTTTAAACTTTGCCACCTTGTAGGAAAAAAAAAAAGAGGTTTTGACTGGACAGACGGACTAGAGAACGGAGAAGAAAGTAACCGTCCTCAACTTCGCAGCAAGGAAGACCTTTGGGATTGGAAACCGTTGGCTAAACCGAATCAACTCTGGGGAACACTCTTGGGAGCGGGTAAGGTGGTGCAATCTCTTTTTTCCCCCTTCCAAATTAACTCAACAGGTTGCATTTTTGGAAACAAGTGGAGGACAAATAAGAGGGTGGAGATCCAGGCTGTGTGCGGAGAAGAGAAATATGCACCAAGAGAGTGGTACGTGGAGATAAATCTGTTAATCAAGAGGCAATAGAAGACCAGCCTCAGATTAAAAGAGCCTCAAACTACTCAAATGTCTTCAGCTTTTGTATAACATTTTTCGAAGCTAGAAAGCTCCTCCAAATCACTGGGTATAGTTGTGTTGTATTTGGGTGCAACCTGGAAGAATAAATGTACAGAGGCTAAGCCTTAATTGCGGGATACCTATTGCGCCAAGAATGCATTAATTGTTATTTATTAACAGAATAACAGAGTTGGAGGGGAGCTTGGAGGTCTCGGAGTGCTGGAGCAATCCACAAGTTATGAAGTTCCACTGGTTAATTGTTCTCAATGTCAGGAAATTTCTCCTCAGTTCTAAGTTGCTTCTCTCCTTGATTAGTTTCCACCCATTGCTTCTTGCTCTACACTCAGGTGCCTTTGGAGAATAGCTTGACTCCCGCTTCTTTGAGGCAACCCCTGAGATATTGGAAGACTGCTATCATGTCTCCCCTAGTCCTTCTTTTCGCTAGATTAGACTGTTAATTGAAATTAATAATAATTTAGTTGTCTGCACATAGTTTTCCTCAAATCTTTTTGTGTGTTTCTGGAGGTAGGCGATAGATACATCCTGTGGTGGGATTCAGCCAGTTGCCTCCACTTTGGGAGAACCGGTTGTTAACTTTCTGAGCAGTTTGGTGAACTGGTTGTTGGAAGAAATCATTAGGGCAGAGAACTGGTTGTTAAATTATTTGAATCCCACCACTGGGTACATCACTGTCGATACACAGATTTATTTCTTTACACAGAAATAAAACAGATGTATGATTACAAACATGATTAGGGGACTGGAGGCTAAAACATTTGAATAACGGTTGCAGGAACTGGGTATGTCTAGTTTAATGAAAGGAAGGACTAAAGGTGACATGATAGCAGTCTTCCAATATCTCAGGGGCTGCCACAAAGAGGAGGGAGTCAAGTTGTTATCCAAAGCTCCTGAAGGACAAGAAGCCACTGATGGAAACTAATCAAGGAGAGAAGCAACATGGAACTAGGGAGAAATTTCCTGACAGTTAAAACGATTAATCAGTGGAACAGAAGTTGCCTCCAGGAGTTCTGAATGCTCCAACACTGGACGTTTTAAAGAAGAGATTGGACATTTGTCTGAAGTGGTATAGGGTTTCCTCCCTGTGCAGAGGGTTGGACTAGAAGATCTCCGAGGTCCCTTCCAACTCTGTTATTCTACTTGTCTTTATTCTATTTCTATTCTATTCTATTCTATTCTAAATTCTATTCTATTCTAACTTCTACCCTGTTGTAGTCTAAATTCAATTCAATTCAAAATTCTATTCTATTCTAAATTCTATTCTATTCTTGTTCTATTCTGTTCTATTCTAAATTCTATTCTATTCTAAATTCTATTCTATTCTAAATTCTATTCTATTCTAAATTCTATTCTAAATTCTATTCTATTCTAAATTCTATTCTATTTTAAATTCTATTCTATTTTAAATTCTATTCTATTTTCTGTTCTGTTCTATTCTAAATTCTATTCTATTCTAAATTCTATTCTAAATTCTATTCTATTCTAAATTCTATTCTATTTTCTGTTCTGTTCTATTCTAAATTCTATTCTATTCTAAATTCTATTCTATTCTAAATTCTATTCTATTCTAAATTCTATTCTATTCTAAATTCTATTTTATTTTAAATTCTATTCTATTTTCTGTTCTGTTCTATTCTAAATTCTATTCTATTCTAAATTCTATTCTAAATTCTATTCTATTCTAAATTCTATTCTATTTTCTGTTCTGTTCTATTCTAAATTCTATTCTATTCTAAATTCTATTCTATTCTAAATTCTATTCTATTCTAAATTCTATTCTATTCTAAATTCTATTCTATTTTAAATTCTATTCTATTTTCTGTTCTGTTCTATTCTAATCTAATCTAATCTCAGCAGTTTAATTGATTGCGTACTCTATGCACAGAGTGTGTTTCTTGATGAATCTGTCTCAGTTGTGGTTATACCCATTTTTTTTAAACAATAGCATTTAGTACAGACAGCCCATGACTTCAACCATACTGAAACCCAGGATATGTTGAGCCACCCATGAGACCAGACTCGATTTTATGACATTTTTGCAGTGGTCATTAAGTGAACACCATGATCAATAAGGAAATGTCACAGTTGTTAAGCAAATACCATGGTTATTAAACCTGGTTTTTGTACACCAACCAAATCCCAGCGTCACTGGGCCATGGATCCCAAATTAACAATGAAAACATCGAAACATTGAGTAACAATCAACAGTAGACTGATTGAGACAATTATAGCAGTAGCATAATAATATTGATGAAGTGCTCATCAAAGGAATAATAATAATAATTATAAACCATCACAAGAATACCGTAACCTGTACATTCTGCATGGCTGTGGAGTGTAGCACCAGAAGAAGAGGCTAAAACCACCAGGAGAGAAATCAAGTCTAGAAATCAGGAGGGTTGACTACGACTATAGGAACTGTCAGTCACTGGAATCGACTGACATCTGAGCAAGTAGCAAGTTCTCCCACCCTAGAAGTCTTCAGACAAAGGCCGGGTGGCTCTGAGCAAGGGGATGACCTAGATAACCTCTAAGATCCCTTCCAGCTCTGGGGTTCCGGATGCTCTCCAGAACAGCTCCGTTCTAGCTTTACTTCTGGAATAGCTCTATGGCAATTTGCCAAGGCCAACTTGCCGTGGCTAATTTGTTGTTGGACAAGAGTTACACTAATATTTATTTTTTTTATTTTATTTTTTATTTTATTATTTTTATTTTATTTTTTATTTTATTTTTTATTTTATTTTTTATTTTATTTTTTATTTTATTTATTTTATTTTTTATTTTATTTTTTATTTTATTTTATTTTATTTTTTATTTTATTTTTATCTTATTTTTTATTTTATTTATTTATTTTTATTTTTTATTTTTTATTTTTTTATTTTTTATTTTTTTTATTTTTTTATTTTATTTTTTATTTTATTTTTTATTTTTTATTTTTTATTTTTTATTTTTTGATTTTATTTGTTTGTTTATTTGTTTGTTTATTTGTTTATTTTTATTTATTTAGTTGGTCGAACATGTATGAGATAACAGGTATAAACATGGACATGAACACAGGAAATGGGGACGATAGGACAGGGATGGTGGGCACGCTGGTGCGCTTATGCACGCCCCCTTACAGATCTCTTAAGAAAGGGGTGAGGTCCACACTAGACAGCTGAAGGTTTGGGTTGTAATATCAACGAAAACGCGGAATAGAATCATTAAAGAAAGGATGCCAAAAGAGGGACAGAATGAAACGCGAATGGCAAAAATTACGATATTATTTTATTTTATTCTGCATGATTAAATTGAATTGTTAAATTGTCCTGCGGTGAGTTGGTCACGAGGTGGCTGTAGCAAGTTGTTCCATTCTGTTCTGGAATGGCGCAATGGTAGTTATGTCCATTAAGATTCTCCATCATCCAGTTCACGGTTGTCCCAAAGGTGCTTCTTCCAAAGGGCAACTGGACTTTCTTGATTTTTTTCCCTTGGAAAAAGTTTCGCTCTTCACGCAAGAAGCTTCTTCAGCTCATGCTCAGTTCAAGCAAGAAGCTTCTCAGATGAGAATTGAAACGTTTTTCAAAGGGGAAAAAAAAATACCCCAAATCTGGCTTCCTTCTGGAAAAAGCCCCTTTGGGAGTATAATGGAAAGCTTGAACCGAAAGAAAGACAATTCCATGAGTCTGTAGCTGTTTTCAGAAAAGCTTCGTCCCTTTAGAGTTCAGGTAATCCTTGACTTACCATATTTTTTGGAGTATAAGACACACCTTTTCCCCTCAAAAAAGAGGCTGAAAATCTGGATGCGTCTTATACACTGAATATAGCATTTTTTTGCCTCCAGAAATCTCTCCCCCTTCCCCAAAATGGCTGTGCAGAACCTTTAGGAGGCTTCCAGAGTGCTCCTGGGGGCTGGGAAGGACAGAAATGAGTGAAAAATGGGCCGTTTTTTGCTCAATTCCCCCCCCCCCCGCCACCTCCAGGAGCACTCTAAAAGCCTTCTAAAGGCTATGCATGTCCTTTTTTTGACAAAAAAACAGGCTTATATTGCAAAAAATGGGCCATTTTTGCTCATTTTTTGAGGGGGGCATCCCCCAGGAGCACTCAACAAGCCTCCTTAAGGCTATTCATGCCTTTTGTGGGGGAATAAATGGGCCCATTTTCACAAAAAAACGGGCCGTTTTTGGGAGGGTTGCAGATTGCAAAACCTTTTTTTTAAAAAAAATATGCCTCTTCAAAATCTTGGTGCGTCTTATACTTCGAAAAATACGGTACAACAATTCAGTTAGTGACTGTTCAAAGTTACAACGGCCCTGAAAACAAGTGACTTCTGACTGTTTTTCCACACTTACAACCATTGCAGCATCCCCAGGGTCATGTGATAGAAATTCACACGCTTGAAAACGGACTCATATTTATGACGGTCACAGTGTCTCCCGGGAGTCATGTGTGATCTCCTTTTGGGACCTCCTGACAAACAAAGTCCACGGGAAAGCCCGATTCCCTTAACAACTGTGCTACTAAGTTAACAACCGCAGTGATTCACTTAACAACTTTGTCAGGAAAGGTGGTAAAATGGGGGCAAAATTCATTTAACAAATGTTTCACTTAGCAACAGAAATGTGGGCTTCAACTATGGTCGTAAGTTGAGGACTACTTGTACTTTATGAACACAGGGTAGAGCCAAAAGCCTCCCTTGGGAGAGGTAAACTGGCAGACCTTTCTGGTAGGACATCCTTCCTTGAAGATAAGCTAAGTTTCTAGTCCCCATGAGGCAAAACGAGAATTGGTCCTTGAACAAATGACGTTATCTGTTTGTTTTGTTGGGCTTTGTTTACATGACGGTGGAGAATACGGAGGTGGTGTTTTTTTTACTAGTATCGATTTATTTTCTTGGTTTTCTTTTTCCTTGATCATTCTTATTATTTTACTTTCATTTTGTCTAAGCTTCGTTTTTATTTCTTCTTTCTAAACTTCTTTTTCTTCTTCTTTTTCTTCTTCTTTTTATGGTTGTGAGCTGCCTAGAGTAAATAAATAAAATAAGAAGAATGTAGTCTTCTGCTTGCAAAAATGCAAGTAAAAATCGGCCTTCAAGTTTTAGCTCTCTAATATTAATACTGTCCTTATAATACTGTATTCCAGGGGTCTCCAACCTTGGCAGCTTTAAGACTTGTGGACTTCAACTCCCAGAATTCCTCAGCCAGCAAAGCTGGCTGAGGAATTCTGGGAGTTGAAGTCCCCAAGTCTTAAACTTGCCAAGGTTGGAGACCCCTGCCGTATTCAATAGTACCGAAGTCATATGTCTCTGAAAAATATCCAGAAGATTTTTTTTTTGTTTTCCCTGGCACTTTTCATCAAACAAAATGAATAAATAGATGATTGTTTGTTTGTCAATAATGCTGGAGTCCCTGAATTTGGTCTCTGAAAGATTTTGCAGAAGATCCTTCTGTCCATGGAGATGATTAAGGTCATGCTTGTCCCAACGGTGCGTTTTCTAAAGGCAACTCGACTTCGTTTTTCCTTGAAGACTTTTTGCTTCTCATCCAAGAACCTTCCGAAGAATCGACGAAGCCCGAAGAAGCTTCTTAGATGAGAAGTGAAAAATCTTCAAGGACTAACAAAAGTCCAGCTGCCTTTTGAAAAAAAGCACTTTTGGGACCTCCAGAGGATTCTGTGGGTTTTTTTCTTTTGCTGAGACCTTTTTCATCGAACGAAACAAATAAATCCCAAAGGTGCTTTTTCCTTTCTCAAGGGGCAACTGGACTTCTTACTTTGTTTTTCTCTGAAGAGGTTTCGCTTCTCATCCAAGAAGCTTCTTCAGCTCTGACTGGATGGTGGGGGACGGAAGGATTTAGGCTCCTTGCAGACAGCTGGTCATTTGCATCCTTTGAGAGGGTCGTTGAGGCCACTTGGAGGTTTCTCTGTGTCCTCAGAGTCACCTGAGTGGTGCAAATGGGTGTGGAGCCTTCTTGGAACTGCTGAAAGGACAGTGGAGATAGATGATGTTGTATCTCTCCCCCTCTGTTGAGAGAAGGCTGTTCAATTTTAATGTAGATGGCCTCTTTAACCCCTCTTTCAAACCAAGACTCCTCACTGTCCAAAATGTGTGTGCTTTATAGGCTGCACATCATCTTTTCTGTGAACATAACTTGAGTTGTAACAGATTGGTCATCGTGACTATTAGCAATAGCAATCGCACTTAGACTTATATACTGCTTTCTAAGCAGTTTACAGACTCAGCCTCTTGCCCCCAACAATCTGGGTCCTCCTTTTACCCACCTCATAATAGCAATAGCAGTTAGACTTATATACCACTTCATAGGGCTTTCAGCCCTCTCTAAGCGGTTTACAGAGTCAGCCAACAACAATCCAGGTCCTCATTTTACCCACCTCGGAAGGATGGAAGGCTGAGTCAACCCTGAGCCGGTGAGATTTGAACAGCCGAACTGCAGAACTGCAGTCAGCTGAAGTAGCCTGCAGTGCTGCATTTAACCACTGCGCCACCTCGGCTCTAAGGATGGAAGTCTCTAGAAAGAGTGCAGAGAAGAGCAACAAAGATGATTAGGGAACGAGGCTAAAACATATGAGGAACGGTTGCAGGAACTGGGTATGTCTAGTTTAATGAAAAGAAGGACTAAGAGAGACATGATAACAGTCTTCCGATATCTCAGGGTTTGCCACAAAGAAGAGGGAGTCAAACTATTCTCAAAAGCACCTGAGGGTAGAACAAGAAGCAATGGGTGGAAATTAATCGAGAAGCAACTTAGAATTAAGGAGAAATTTCCTGACAGTTAGAACAATGAATCAGTGGAACAGAAGTTGCCTCCAGAAGTTGTGAATGCCCCAACAATGGAAGTCTTTAAGATGATGTTGGATAGCCATTTGTCTGAAACGGTGTAGGGTTTCCTGCCTAGGGGTTGGACTAGAAGACCTCCAAGGCCTCTCCCAACTCTGCTATTGTATTGTATTGAGTCAATCTTGAGCCTGGTGAGATTCGAACTATAAAATTGCAGGCAGAAGTAGCCTGCAGTACTGCACTCTAACCACTGCGCCACCATGGCTCTTGGCCACCGCTACTTGTAATTTAACAGTAATCTGGTTGGAGTCATGAACTTATAAACTTGGAGAAATAAGTCACAATTGCTTCTTTCCCATAACCTGCTAGGCCAAACCAGCAAACCTTATCATGGCATTAGGTGACACCTCAGTGGATGCATCGGTTTGGTTGGTTGGTTGGTCTGGTTTCCATTCACAGGTTCAACTACTAACTCCAAGGTTTAACTACCCTGTTTGTTGAGTCCATCCAACTTTGCCTAAGAAGCAGCCGCTCCTTGACCCTCTAACTTGTCTTCTCTCTCTCCTGCAGTCATGGCCTGCCCCAATCTTGATTGCGTGGAGTTGCTGGACCTCCTCTTCGACGGGCAGGATGGAGTCCTTCGCAATGTGGAGCTGGGATCCTCAGAGGCCCCTTGGATGGCACAGGAAGGCAGGGTGAGTAGATAGCACGGCTGAGGAAAAGGGGGGGGGCAGCAGCTGAGCAAGACGTAGGAGAATAGGGTTAACTGCTCCATTCTGGCCAAATGTATTGAATATATCCTATGCTCGGAGGAAAACTTGATAGCCCGACCCTTGAAGGTTAACATCACAAACAAGAGGAATGTATAGAAGAGAGGAGAGGAGAGAGAAGTGTAGGATAGGACAGGACAGGATGGAACAGACCAGAATGTAACAGAACAGAACAGAATAGAATACTGCTCTATTCTGGCCAAATGTAGTGAATATATCCTATGCTCGGAGCAAAACTTGATAGCCCGACCCTTGAAGGTTAACATCACAAACAAGAGGAATGTATAGAAGAGAGGAGAGGAGAGGAGAGGAGAGAGAAGTGTAGGATAGGACAGGACAGGATGGAACAGACCAGAACGTAACAGAACAGAACAGAATAGAATACTGCTCCATTCTGGCCAAATGTAGTGAATATATCCTATGCTCGGAGCAAAACTTGATAGCCTGACCCTTGAAGGTTAACATCACAAACAAGAGGAATGTATAGAAGAGAGGAGAGGAGAGAGAAGTGTAGGATAGGACAGGACAGGATGGAACAGACCAGAACGTAACAGAACAGAACAGAATAGAATACTGCTCAAATGTATTGAATATATCCTATGCTCGGAGGAAAACTTGATAGCCCGACCCTTGAAGGTTAATATCACAAACAAGAGGAATGTATAGAAGAGAGGAGAGGAGAGGAGAGAGAAGTGTAGGATAGGACAGGACAGGATGGAACAGAACAGAACGTAACAGAACAGAATAGAATAGAATAGGACAGGTTAAAACAGGATGGAGTAAATTAAGGTAGGGTAGAACAAGGTAGAACAGAATAAAGCAGAACAGAACAGAATAAAACAGGATAGAATGGGATAGAACAGAACAGAACAGGGTAGGACAGAATGGAACGGAACGGAACGGAGCAGAACTTTACCAGAAGAAGCACATTTACAGCCCTTGAAAGGAGAAACACTGAAACACATTTTGGAGAAGAAATACAGAAAATCGCAACAAACATAAATTAAGCCCAGAAAAGTGTTAGAAAGAAACTCAAGGCTGCCCCACCTTGATTCTCATTAGTGTAAGAGGAAGACACCGTCAAGCTTTCAAAATCCTGCTATTGTTGCCTAACTCAATTGAGTTTCGGTATCCCTCTGACAGCACCCTTGACTAAAGCAGTTGGTCAGTTCCCAACTGAAAATGATCTACTCCTTATTATTTTGTAAGCCTTAAAAGTAACAGAACAGCAGTGGGGAAGAAGAGGGATACCAATAAAGGAGAATATTTGTAGCTCAGGGTTGAAATGAATTGAATTGAATTTGAATTTATTGCACTTATATGCCGCCCTTTTCCCCGAAGGGGACTCACGAGAGTCATTGGAGTTCTCTGAGCATTGTGGTTTTCTTGAAGACATTTCATTTCCCAAACTAAGTAAAGCACTCATGATGTTAGGTACTTTGGGTAATGAAACATCTGCAAGAAAACTGTTTGAATTAATTGTTGGAATGTATCTCTATGAAACAACTACAGTAGTATTCAGCCAGTAGATGGCAGTATTTACAAGTTCTTTTGTTCTGAGTAGAGTTTCCAATTTCAGTTATATAAGGTAGTTGAGCAGGAAAGTACATGGTGACTATACCTTTTCTCTGCTCTGGGTGGTATTATATATAAACAGGATTTCTGACAAAAACCACCAATATCAGAGAGCACCAGGGACCCTTCAGAGGGATACCAGTTTAATTCTGGTCTTAAATTTTACTAGGTATTGTCCTCTTTGCAATTAAGACAGAAAACTGAGAAAATCCTGTTTCAGCACTTACGTTGCCTGGTTAAAACGTCCAGAATGATAATAATGGTTTATGTACGAATCCAAGAAGAAATTAGTTTTGAGTTTGCTCTGTGGAAACTTTTATTTCCTTTGTAGGAAGGTTGCTTTCTAGGGTTGTTTTTTTCACAGAGAACCTCTCCATTGTGTTGGTAGGGTTTGCTGAACCCCGGAGAGAACGACGACTTCATCAACTCCATCTTAGGAGCGGCAAACACCGTCCTAGATTCTCCGAGCTGGTCTCCCGCTGCCAGTGACAGCGGCATATCTGAGGATCCAAACTCCGATCAGCTGGACAGCCCTCCACATTATCTTCCAACCGGAAGCCCGGAGACCTACTCTGATGGAAGTTCAGCTAGTGACCTGGCCTATGCGCCGTGCCAGGAGTCCTGTCAAGCCTTACCTGTCCTAAAAGGACCAGCCACTGAGATGAGAGAGATGGACGTCTCCATAGACTTCAGTGAGTCCCGGTTTTTCTTTCCTTGAATGTAAAACCAGGTGAGCCACCATCTCTGGGGCCCTTGAGAGATGTCACTATGGAGATTCTCCATCATCCAGGTCATGGTTGTCCCAAAGGTGCTTTTTTCAAGAGGCAACTGGAGTTTCCGGTTTGTCTTCGAAGACTTTTCGCTTCTCCTCCAAGAAGCTTCTTCAGCTCTGACTGGATGGTGAGGAATGGAAGGATTTATGCTCCTTGCAGACAGCTGGTCATTTGCATCAACTGAGAGAGTCCTTGAGGCCACTTGGAGGTTTGTCTGTGTCCTCAAGATCACCTGAGTGGTGCAAATGAGTGTGGAACCTTCTTGGAACTGCTGAAAGGACCGTTATGGACTGGACATAGATGTTGTATCCCTTGCCTTCTGTTGAGGGTTCTTCAAATGGCCTCAGCGGCTCTATGGATTTATACTCCTTGCAGACAGCTGGTCATTTGCATCCTTTTTAGAGTGTCCATGAGGCCACTTGGAGGTTTGTCTGTGTCCTCAGGGTCACCAGGGTAGTGCAAATAGGTGTGTAGCCTTCTTGGAACTGCTGAAAGGACTGTGTTGTAAACTGGAGTTAAATGATGTCGTATTCCTCCCCCTCTGTTCAGTATCCTCCATCCAAGTGGCCTCAATGGCTCTCTAAAAAGGATGCAGATGACCAGCTGTCTGCAAGGAGTATAAATCCTTCTGTCCCCCACCATCCAGTCAGAGCTGAAGAAGCTTCTCGGAGGAGAAGCGAAACGTCTTCAAAGAAAAACCAGAAAGTCCAGTTGCCTCTTGGAAAAAGCACCTTTGGACAGAAGGGCTCTCGCACTGTGTCCATCCATGGAGAACCTTAAGCATCTGGTCATTAGTGTGAATAATAGTTTTCATCGGCCTCACTCAATCATTTGTCCAGAATGGTATAGGATGGTGATGGCGAACCTTTTCGGCTCTCGCGGGAATGTCGCATGCGTGCGCGCTCTCATCAGGGCTGCGCTCAGGAAAAGCCGAACTTCCAGGTTCTGGCGTGCATGCGCACCCAATGATTAGCTGGCCAGCACACATGCGCACTGGGTGTTGGCACTGTGGTGCATGCGAAGGTCAGCTGAAAGGGGTTGGACCAGAAGACCTTCAAAATCCCTTCCAGTTCTATTATAGCAATAGCAATAGCAGTTAGACTTATATACCGCTTCATAGGGCTTTCAGCCCTCTCTAAGCGGTTTACAGAGTCAGCATATCGCCCCCACCGTCTGGCTCCTCATTCCACCTACCTCGGAAGGATGGAAGGCTGAGTCAACCTTGAGCCGGTGGGATTTGAACCGCTGAACTGCAGATAGCAGTCAGCTGGAGTGGCTTGCAGTACTGCACTCTAACCACTGCGCCACCTCGGCTATTATTCTGGTAAACAGATGGAAATGAGAATCACAGCTTGAAATACATAGAGAGTAGTATGCTATCATTACATATGATATATGTAGACAGATTATGGGTTGTTGCCCCCAAAGAAGCAATCTGTATAAATTGGCTTCCATGGCATACCGGTAGTCCTCGACGGATGACGCCTCCGGAGCCCCAGCTTTATGTTGCTAAGCGAGACAGTTGTATAGTGAAAGTTTGCCCTGTTTGATGACTTTTCTAGGTACATTTGTTAAGTGAATCGCTGTGGTTGTTACATTAGTAACACAGTTGTTACCACACCGGACTTATCAAACAACAATCACAAGAATTCAGATTAGCTAGTAACCAGAAAGACCTGGCTGACCTCCGAGGAGTGGCTCTCAGTCAGATAAGATAACCATGTCCTGGAAGAACAAATCTTATCTATTCCAAAGCAATTTCCATGTACGTACACTGAAAAGCTGGATTTTTTTTCCTTGTTCCCTAATCAGCAGGTTCTCTCTTTCATTTCTTTGCAGATATGTGGGCTGCTGGTTTTTATCCTGAGGAGAGGCAAGTAGCAGATGTCACCCATCAAAACCCACCCTCCTGCACCCTCACCATTAAGGATCTCCTCCTTTCAAACAACTCTGAAATGGCAAGTACTTCAGTCGTAATAACCGTGATGGGGGTATAGGATAGCAGAGTTGGAAACAATAATGGAAAGCATTCAAACAAGAAAGAAATTAGTAGGAAAAAGAGAGAGAGAGAGAGAGAGAGAGAGAGAGAGAGAGAGATAGGAGAGAGGGAGATACAGAAAGGGAGAGAGACAGAGAAGAGAGAGAAAGACAGAGACGGTGAGAGAAGAGACAGAGAGAGAAAGACAGAGAGAGACAGAGAGTGGAGGGGGGAGAGAGAGATAGGAGAAAGGGAGGGAGAGAGGGAGAGATAGGAGAGAGGGGGAGAGAGAGAGAGAAAGAAAGACAGAGACGGAGAGAGGAGAAAAACAGAGAGACAGAGAGAGGAGAGAGAAAGAGAGAGACATAGAGGAGACAGAAAGACAGGAGAGAGAAAGAGAGAGAGACGGAGAGAGGAGAGAGAAAGACAGAGAGACAGAGAGAGGAGAAAGACAGAGAGAGACAGAGAGGAGAGAGAGGGGGAGAGAGAGGAGAAGGACATTGAGAGACAGAGACAGAGGAGAGAGAATGAGGAGAGAGCACACACACAGAACACACATTCATTAATTATCTAAAAACCTTCCCTGTGCCCCAAACCCCAAACATTATTTAATAATCTATTCAGGAAACCCTACACCACTTCAGACAAATGGTTATCCAACCTCTTCTTCAAAGCTTTCCATGTTGGAGCATTCACAACTTCTGGAGGCAAGTTGTGAATATCTAGAAACCGAGTTGATTTTCTTTTACAGTTATTTCTAAGCACACTTGTAGATGCTTTCAACTGAATTCAACTGAAGAGCCAAGGTGGCGCAGTGGTTAAATGCAGCACTGCAGGCTACTGCTAGATCAGCAGTTAAGCGGTTCAAATCTCACCGGCTCAGGGTTGACTCAGCCTTCCATCCTTCCGAGGTGGGTAAAATGAGGACCCGGATTGTTGGGGGCAATATGCTGACTCTCTGTAAACCGCTTAGAGAGGGCTGAAAGCCCTATGAAGCGGTATATAAGTCTACTGCTATTGCTATTGCTATAATTCATCCGACTCAGGGAAAAAAAAGTAAAGAAAAGAGCAACGAATATGATTAGAGGGCTGGAGGCTAAAACATAGGAAGAATTGGTGGTTCCTCGCTCAATAGCTGTAACTGTGAGAGGGATCTTGAAGTGGACAATCACTGAGCCAGCCGTGTGCGGCAGCTGCAACACAGTTCCAGGCTGCATCAACAGAGGGATAGAATCAAGATTACGTGAAGTCTTAATACCACTTTATAAGGCCTTGGTAAGGCCACGCTTGGAATATTTGCATCCAGTTTTGGTCACCACGATGTAGAAAAGAAGTGGAGACTCCGGAAAGAGTGCAGAGAAGAGCAACAAAGATGATTAGGAGACTGGAGACTCAAACATATGAGGAACAGTTGCAGGAACTGGGTATGTCTAGTTTGATGAGAAGAAGGACTAGGGGAGACATGATAGCAGCCTTCCAATATCTCAGGGGTTGCCACAAAGAAGAGGGAGTCAAGCTATTCTCCAAGGCACCTGAGGGCAGAACAAGAAGCAATGGGTGGAAACTAATCAAGGAGAGAAGCAACTTAGAACGGAGGAGGAATTTCCTGACAGTTAGAACAATTAATCAGTGGAACAGAAGTTGCCTCCAGAAGTTATGAATGCTCCAACACTGGAAGTTTTAAAGAAGATGTTGGACAACCAGTCTGAAATGGTGAAGGGCTGTAATGGTGAACTTATGGCACGGGTGCCAGCAGTGGCACACAGAGCCCTCTCTGTGGGCACGCACACCATTGCCAGCTGCTCTTCTGGTTTCTGGCACACCAGTGAGTTTTTGTGGGCACTGGAGTGCTGGAAAATTGCCTCAAAATGGCCCAAAAAAGGGCCAAAACCAGCCAAAAAAGGGCCTGAAAATGGGGCAAAAAACAGCCTGGAAAATGCCCCCAAAATGGCCCCAAAACAGGCCATTTCCTGGGCTGTTTTCAGGCTGTTTGTCTGAATGTTTTTTGGCTGTTTTCAGGCCATTTTTCAGACCAAAAACAGCCTGAAAACCACTCCCAAAATGGCTGGAAGAACAGCCCAAATAGCCAAAAAACAGGGATGCACGCACCGGTCTTCAGGTTTTCGGTGCTCCACAGGAGCACGCATGCAGTCGCATTCCATTTGCCATCAATGGTCCAGGGTTTCCTGCTTGACCAGGGGGTTGGACTAGAAGACCTCCAAAGCCCCTTCCAACTCTGTTTTATTCCACGTTCTGTGATGGGGATACCTAGAAACCCCGTTTATTTTATTTTTTCGGATGGCTACTTCATTCTTCCCTTGTGACCTTCTAGCACCAGCAGGCTATCCACTGCTCGGGGATGAGACAAGGCCCGGGGACCTGCCAGGAGCTGGTGCTGACCGAGGATGAGAAAAAATTGCTGACGAAGGAAGGGGTGATGCTTCCCACCCAGCTGCCTCTCACCAAGGTAAGCAACGTCTCGGCCGGCCGTGCTTTTTCTCAAATAAAAACCGTGGAGAGCAGGGATTGCAACCACAATTCAGGCCAACGTTTGCATCGCTGAGCAAGACCATTGCTCAGCGAGTTTTGTCCCATTGTACGATGTTTTTTGCCGCAGCTATTAAGGGGACCGTGCAGTCGTTAAGGGAAGGATGCCATCATTAAGCAGATCTTATTAGTCTTCTCATTGTTCCTATCACCCATCTCCTCCCACTTATGAATGCAGGACTGTTAACTTTGTGGCTTGTATCCTTACGATTTATATTGATATGGATTTTTTTCCTGATTGCTTATTTGTACTCTGTGACTATCATTAAGTGCTGTATGATTCTTGATGAATGTATTTTGTTTTTTTATGTACAGTGAAAGCATCTGCACCAAAGACAAATTCCTTGTGTGTTCAATCACACTTGGCCAATAAAGAATTCTATTCTATTCTATTATTATATTATATTCTTCTACTCTATTATTCTATTCTATTCTACATTCTTCTACTCTATTCTACTCTAATCTACTCTTTTACTCTACACTATACTCTTCTATTCTACTCTATTATTCTATTCTATTCTACTCTACTCTATTATTCTATTCTGTTCTTCTACTCCATTCTTCTACTCTATTCTACTCTTAATCTACTCTTTTACTCTACACTACTCTTCTATTCTACTCTATTATTCTATTCTACTCTACTCTTCAATTCTACTCTATTATTCTACTCTATTCTACTCTACTCTACTCTATTATTCTATTATATTCTTCTACTCTATTCTATTCTACTGTATTCTATTCTACTCTAATCTACTCTACACTACTCTACTCTTCTATTATTATATTATATTATTCTACTCTATACTACTATTCTATTCTTTCTATTCTATTCTATTCTATTCCATTCTGTAATTCTATTCCATTCCATTCCATTCTGTAATTCTATTCCATTCCATTCCATTCTGTACTTCTGTTCTGTTCTGTTCTGTTCTATTCTATTCTATTCTATCTGGCTCCCCCCATCGACTTTGCTTGGGGGAAGCCAGCTGAGAAGGTTACAGATGGTGAGCAAATGACCCCAGGATAGTGTAGCTGTCAGAAGTCCATGCCAAGTGGCCAAATTTAGATCTTGTGACCATGGGGATGCTGCAATGGTCATAAGTGTGAAATCTGGTCATAAGTCACTTTTTTCCAGTGCCGTTATAACTTCGAATGATCTGGAAAAGCAGGGATCGCGAACTAGTACGGGTAGTCCTCGACTTATGACCATGCTGGTCATATTTCTGTTGCTAAGTAAGAGTTGTTCAATGAGCTCTGCCACATTTTTACGACCTTTCTCGCCATGGTTGTTAAGGGAATCCCTGCAGCTGTTAAGTCACTAACATGGTTGTTAAGTGCCTCTAGGCTCCTCTTTGGCTTTGCTTGTTGAAAGGGGATAAAATGTCCTTTGGACACTGCGATGGTCATAATTACGAGTCTGTTGCCAATCATGGGGATGCTAAAAAGGTCGTAAGTGTGAAAAGCGATCATTAGTCGTATTTTTCAGTGCTGTTGTAGCTTTAAATGGCTACTAGCAATAGCAATATCAATAGCAGTTAGACTTATATACCGCTTCATAGGGCTTTCAGCCCTCTTTAAGCGGTTTACAGAGTCAGCATATCGCCCCCACAGTCTGGGGGTCCTCATTTCACCCACCTCGGAAGGATGGAAGGCTGAGTCAACCTTGAGCCGGTGAGATTAGAACCGCTGAACTGCAGATAACAGTCAGCTGACGTGGCCTGCAGTACTGCACCCTAACCACCGCGCCACCTCGGCTCTAAATGAACTGGGATAAGTCGAGGGCTCTCTGTAGAAGGAGAAATTCAAGGACTTAGGCCACTGCGCATTGTTTCACACGCGGACCAAAAACTCTTCGAATTTGATGTATAAAAACGGATGTGGTTAAAAAGAAAACAAGTGGCTCAGGTGGCTCTCTTTGCATCGGCAGTATGAGGAACGCGTCCTCAAGAAGATCCGCCGAAAGATCCGGAACAAGCAGTCAGCTCAGGAAAGTCGCAAGAAACGGAAGGAATACATCGATGGTTTGGAAAGCCGGTAGGTTGTTTTTCCCCTTCCTCGTTTTGAGCTGGATCTGATCATCCACAAACCAGGTTAGAACATGGACGAAGGTGAGGGTTAGGGCAGTGGTGAAATCTAATCCCACCCCCGGTTCTGTAGGCGTGGCTTGGTGGTGGTGGAGGTCATGTGACTGGGTGGGCGTGGCCAACTTTTTTTCCCCCACTTTCCGCTATTTTTTTATCTTTCTGAAGCATTTTTTTCCCCTGCCGGTTCGGCCAAAGGGGCAGGAGAAAAATGCTTTGAAAAACTTTTTAAAAAAAGGTTCTGAGGATTGCGCAGTTCACAGCTGAGCCACACAATTCTCGGAAGCTTTTTTTTAACAGAACTAAGGATAATTGTCCCTACCGATTCAACTGAACCGGACCAAACCGGGAGGATTTCACCCCTGGGTTAGGGTTAACTAAGACACAGATTTGAACACACAGATTTTGTAAAAAAAAAAAAAAACATTGGTGAGATTTTTAGGCACCATCGTGATCCATCCTCTTGTGAGTGGTACGGTGGCCTAGAGGTGGCGCTCCCGCCTGACAGTCAGGAGGCTGTGAGTTCGATCCTAAGTAGAGGCAAACATTTCTCTCTCTGGACACATTGAAAATATATCTGCTGGGAAAAAAAACTCTGCATTGGCGACAGGAAAGGCATCTGGCCAGGAAACGCTGAGCTCCATTCAGTTGCCCAGACTCCGAGGGATTACGGGATCATTAAAAGAGGATCATGATCATGAACCAGGGGTGAAATGCTACCAGTTCGGACCAGTTTGCCCTGAACCGGTAGTAAAAAATGCTACCAGTTCAGGCAAACTAGTATTTCCGATGATGAGCTGGGCGATGATTAGCTGTGATGCGTGATTTATATTAGCCAGAATCATCGGATTTTCTGTTTTCTAGCTAATCTAAACCTCCCTCCTGCTCGCTGTTCTACTTACCTTTGCAGACTCGGAAGACTTCAAAATGTTCTTTTTTTTAACGCTGCGCAGGTGCACGTCAGGCGCGCAGGCACTCACTCAGTAGCAGACTCACCGAACCGGTAGCAGACTTCAGAGGATTACACCGCTGTCATAAATAAACCATTCTCTTGATTGTAAACTTCCAGTATTTGAGGGGCTGCCCCAAAGAGGAGGGGGGGGTGTCAATTTATTTTTCAAAATACCAGACGGCAAACAAGAAACGATGGATGGAAATCAATCAACCTGGAATTAAGTGAGAACAATTACTGTATTTTTCGCAGTATAAGCATCTTTTTCCTCCAAAAAAAAAGAGGTGAAAATCTGGGTGCATCTTATACACTGAATACAACATTTGTGGCCTATCAAAACCCCGCTCCCTTTGCAAAAATGGACCTGAAGAGGGTTTGGGAGGCTTGCAAAGTTCTCCTGGGGGCTGGGGAGCGCAAAAACAAGCAAAAAATTGGCTCGCTCAGCCCCCAGGAGCACTCTACCAGCCTCCCAAAGCCTCTGCATGCCCCTCCCCTTTTTTTGGAAAAAAAATTAGGTGTGCAGAGGGTTTGGGAGGCTTGCCGAGTGCAAAAATTTACCTCTTCAAAATCATGGTGCCTCTTATATTCCGATGCGTCTTATAGTCCGAAAAATACGGTAATCGGTAGAACAGCCACTAGAAGCTGTAGATGTTTCATCACTGGAGGTTTTCAAGAAGAGACTGGACATCCCTTCATCTGAAATGGTAGAGGGTCTTCTGCGTGAGCAGGGAGCTGGAGTAGAAGACCTCCAAAGTCCCTTCCAGCCCTATTCTGCTTGATTGATCAATCGATCAGTTCCCCCCCCTTTCTACGAATTACTTCAGGCCGGAAAACTTTAAAAGGTGAATAAACCACCTGCGAATAAACCATTTCCTCCCCGTTTCACCTCTGTTGGCGTTTTCCTTTTCAGGATGTCGGCTTGCACAGCTCATAATCAGGAGCTTCAGCGGAAAGTGGTTCATCTGGAGAAGCAGAACTCGTAAGTTGTCCACCGCATCGGGGTTTTTGGCCATGCGGCAATTTGGTGATGTTTCCCATGGCGAGTTGCCTGTGGCGAGTTGTCCTAGTTCCCAACAGAGGGGCAATGTGATTTTTTTTAACGGGGGGGGGGGGCAATTTGAACCTTGCTTAAATCAGGTTAACGGCCTTTTAGGCTTCCTCTGCGTGAGTGGAGTTCACTCTTTGAGTAAAGTGAGAATTGTATGTCACAGAGTCACATCAGGATTTTAGAGGTGCTCGGGTGGGGCGTGGCCCAAAAAAGATTGGGAATCCCTGTCCTAGGCCCATAACGATGAGCTCTTCCACAGCAGCCTTGTTTCTTTCCTGGCCATTCCCCCGTGCCCCAATACACACCCGTGTGCTTGGCATTCACTGAATCAATAGAAGAAATTCTGCCCTTGTTAAATCTCCTGAATTCACTCTCTGCCCCTCAAAAACCTGACTCTAACCTGGAGCCTCCTCCTCCTCTCTTCCCCAGGTCTCTTCTGCAGCAGCTAAAGAAGCTCCAGTCCATCGTGATGAATTCCAGCGGCAAAGCTGCGCAAACCAGCACCTGCGTGGCGGTATGTCAGGGCTTGCGTACATGCATGCGTGCACAGATACAGGGAGTCCTTAAGTTATGACTACAATTGACCCTCCTCCAATGTCTGTTGCTAAGCAAGACGAGTCACTTGAGTTTCGCCCCACCCCCCCACTTGACGAGGTTTCTTGCCACCGTCGTTAAGGGCGTCACTGCAGTCCTTAATTTAGTCACACGGTTGTAAAGTGAATCTGGAATCTCTGTGGATTTTGCCCATCGGGAGGTTGCCAAAAGCAGAACGCTTCAACCGTCATAAATACGAGTCAGTTGCCAAGCGTCTGAATTTTGACCATCACGTGACCATGGAGATGTTGCAGTGGTCGTAAGTGTGAAAAGTGGTCGTAAGTCACTTTTTTCAGGGCTGTTGTAACTTTGAACAGTCACTAAAAGGAATTGTTGTAAGTCAAGGACTACTGTAATTGGAATACTGGTGCCTAGCCATTATTTCTCTCTTTTCATGCACTTTAGCATGAGAGAGACTGCTATGGCTTCTAAAATAGTGTTGTTTTTTTTAAAAAAATATTATTTTATTTTATTTTTAATTTTCAAAACAAACACAACATGACCTTCTTTACATGCTGTAGAAAGTGTATCAGTTGGTTACTGTTAGGTGTATCTCCATTGGGAGACAGAAAGTAGCGCAGCTGAATGTACAGGGAGAGAGAAGGAAAGTTTCTAGTAGAAGAAACACACGAATAGCGTCCCAGACACTGCCAGTAAAAACAAGTAGCTTTACTACTACTAATAGCTTCACAAGCAGTGATAGTAGATATTCGTCCAAAGACAATGCAAAGAACAAACAATTGCTTACAGTCGCAGTTCACGTTCCAGTCATCAAGCGAGCAAGTAGTTATCAAGCATAGGATAAGCAGAGAGAGAGAGAGAGAGAGCTTTCCTGACTCCCTCTTATTGCAAAGTTAATTACAGCTGATTAAGTACATTCACCCATTTAAAGCAACATCGACCATTTGTTATTATATGTGAATCTATATTGCCTACCCAACACTAGGAGTATACTCCCAACAGTTACAAAAAGACTTTCGTGCATTTCTTCCGCAGTCAACAAACATAATTCATATTAACTCAAGTATTTTAACCCAGATATTTATACATGTTACCATCATCATACCTCCATTTTCATTTGACTATAATTATTTAAACAAAAAGGAGGATTATAAAATTTGGTTATTAAATATTATGGATGTTTAGCTAGAATAGGACATAAGGATTCAGTGTTAATGGAGGATTTTAGAAATAGTAAATGAAAAGCCAGTATGTGGTTATGTATCAAATCTTGGTATATTTTATGGTAAAATAGTGGGGTTTTTTAAAGTTGGCACTTTTAATATATGTGGATTTTTCTACAGCCATTTTTGGACCATCCCACAATAATTGACAACATTTTTTTTGGTCTCCAGTGTTCCAGTGTTAACTTCTGGTTTTTGGCACAAAAACCAAAAAAAAGCCCATTGGGGAAAATAGATTTAAATAGACATTCCCAATTCCGGCAACCATCTTCGTATGTTTTAGTCTCCAGTGCCCTAAAGGAAGATTAACAGAACACAGATAATCCTCAACATACAACTACAATTTAACCCAAAAATGTATGTTGTTAAGTGAGAAATTTGTTAAGTCAGTTTGCTCCACTTTGCAACTTTTCTCACCATGTTTGTTAAGTAAAAACCGGCAGTTCTTAAATGAGCAACACGATTATTAAGTGAATCTAGTTCTACCCCTTGAGTTTGCTTGTCAAATGGTCGCAAAAGGGGATCATGTGACCTGGGACAGTGACCATCATAAATGTGAGTCAATTGTCAAGCATCTGAACATCAATCACGTGTCCACGGGGATAATGCAACGGTTGTTAAGTGTGAAAAACGGTCATCCCTTTTTTCAATTGTAACTTTGGTCACTAAATGAACTGTTGTAAAGTTGAGGACTATCTGTAATAAGTTGGAGTTGGAGGCTTCTCTCCTGCGCTTGCGTATAGGATCTGTCAGCAGTTTCAGCAGCCTGGGGGCTGTCTCGCGATCACTGGCAAAAGGGGCTTTTTTCGGGTCACCAGAGACTTTGCGGGTGTCTCTGGGACCACAGGATCTCCCCCTACCTTTCACCGTCTCTTCAGGACGGTTTAGGTCCGGATTGGACCATCCAGGCGATCCGAATTCGACAGCTATCTGGAGAAGCCGGAAAAGTCACCGTATCACTGTGACACGAAGCTCCACCCCTCCCTCTTCACCAGCATCTTTTTAATGTCCTCCTCAGGTCTTACTTCTCTCCTTTGTCCTGATCATCTTCCCGTCCATTGGCCCTTTCACCCGCAACAAAGCCGAGACCACAGGCGACTTCGTACCTGTGCGAGGTGAGTAAGGGGGCTGTGTAAGTGGGTGGGCACCTGGGCAGAGAGGAGGCACAGAATCATTCTCTTTCAGCCCCAAATCATTGGCATCATAGGCAAAAAGTTGATAATTAACCTTGTTGAAGAGCCCAACGTCTGTAGAGAATCTCCATCATCCAGGTCATGGTTGTTCCCAAGGTGCTTTTTCAGGAGACAGCTGGACTTTCCCGTTTTTCTTTTTCTTTTTGAAGACGTTTTGCTTCTCCTTCATGAAGCTTCTTCAGCTCTGCCTGGATGGAGGGGGAGGATTTATATTCCTTGCAGACAGCTGGTCATTTGCATCCTTCTAGAGGGTTGTTGAGGCCACTTGGAGGTTTATCTGTGTTCTCAGGGTCACCTGAGTGGTGCTGATAGTTCCTGCAATCTGCAATTTTTTTCAACTGGAAATCCATTCCTTCTCCCGCACGATCCCAAGGGTGTCCATCCCAAATTGCATAGCTAAAAGTCCATAGAGATTCTCAAGTCATCCAGGTCCTGGTTGTCCCGGAGGTGCTTTTTTTGGGAGGCAACTGGGCTTTCTTATTTTTTCTTTTTGAAGACGTTTCGCTTCTCATCCAAGAAGCTTCTTCAGCTCTGACTGGATGGTGGGGAATGAACTTTTAGCTATGCAAGCCGAAGGCCACTTCTTTTCCATGGGTGGATTGTTCTCACTGTCAGAAAATAGCTCCTTAATTTCAGATTGAATCTCTCCTTGATCAATTTCCATCCCTTGTTTCTTGTCTGCCCTTCGGGTACCTTGGAAAACAGGTTGACACCCCCCCTCCTCTCTGTGAGGGCAGCCCCCTCAAATATTGGAAGACTCCTGTCATGTCTCCCCTGGTCCTTCTCTTCACTAGACTAGCTGTGCCCAGTTCCTGAAACCGTTCTTATTCTCCCTAATCATCTTGGTTGCTCTTCTCTGCACTCATAATAGCAATAGCATTTAGACGTACATCACTCCATAGTGCTTTAATAGAATAACAAAATAGCAGAGTTGGAAGGGACCTTGGAGGTCTTCTAGTCCAACCCCCATTCCAGATAAATGGCTATCCAATCTCTTCTTGAAAAACCCCCACAACTTCTGAAGGCAAGCTGTCCCACTGGTTAATTGTCCTCACTGTTAGATAGTTTCTCCTTACTTTCAGGTTGAATCTCTCCTTATTCAGTTTCCATGTCTGGCCTTCAGGCACTTTGGAAAATAGCTTGACCCCCTCCTCTCTGTAGCAGCCCCTCAAATATTGGAAGACTGCTATCCTGTCTCCCCTGGTCCTTCTCTTCCCTAGACTAGCCATGCCCAGTTCCTGCAACCGTTCATCGTATGTTTGAGCCTCCAGTCCCCTCCTCATCCTGGTTGCGGATCAGTAGGTGTTGGAAGAAATGCCCCTCTGGGTTCAGTTCCAAGTGGGGAAAAAGTCATTGGATTCTTGGAAGTTGCTTGGCAAGAAGGTTTTATTGATGATGGACAGGACCACATGGTTTGAGGTCCTGGGCGAAAAAGGGAAGAGATGCTGAGAGTAGCTGAGTTTTATACTCTCTCTGGGCTTTTGAATTTGAGCTTGTATTCTGATTGGACTCCCATTGGGGCCATCCAGGGGCAACTCTGTAGGCCGTCCTGAGTCCCAGGCTTGGTTGAGCCTTGCTGGGTGATGTATTCTTCCCAGGTGCCCTGTGGTGAGATGGGTAGAAGGCTTTGGGCAATTCCTACTATGGCTCTGCCCTGAAGGAGTTAGATCTTTGTTTTGTAGAGTAGAACTGGCTCAGGCCTTAATGGCCCATTGACAAAGGGGCAGGGGGCTGAGTTTCTGCCTCCCTTTTAGGGGGAAATATTCTGACCTTTTAATATTTCCTAAAATATCTTATTTTCCTAGGAGAGGGGTGGGTGCTGACTTCCTACATAGGAAAGGCAGAAGATACCTTAAGACTCGGTCCTTTGCAAGTCGCCCGATCCTCTGTGTCTCCTTCCCTCCCAGTTTTTTCTAGGTCCCTCAACAATGATGCGTCATCTAGAATCGCCCATGCCCTGGGCAAGGAGGCCGAGCAGAGCACCAAGGAGAACGTCTGGAAGGAGCCAGCTCATCAGGCCCACGATGCCCCCAGCACCTTGATCAGAGACCTCTTGGGGCTCCTGAAGCAGGGAGAGGACAACCACACCGAGGTCTTCGCAGAAGGCGGCAGCCCTGCCCCTTTGGAAGGACTCAGTCCCGAGGTTCCCTATCCGGGCGCGAATTTGACCTCGGTTACCTGGACTGAATCGGAGCAGCCCGGAAATGGGGCCTTGGAACAGACGGAGGAGCTGTGACCTTCCATCCGGCTGCTTCCTCTCCCCTCACCGGGCCGGTGGGGGCTCAACCAGGAAGGGGAACGGGGAGGCTGTGTGTATGTGTGTGTGCAGCCGGTTTGCGTCTCTCCTACTCAGGAGGACGGGAACAATGTTTGCAGAGTGAGAGAGCAAGGGGGCTGAATCAGTGGTGGGATTCAAATTTTTTTTACTCCCGGTTCTGTAGCCGTGGCTTGGTGGGCATGGTGTGGCACGGGAAGGGTACTGCAAAATCCCCACTTCAGGGGAAGGACACTGTAAAATCTCCATTTCCACCCCACTCCAGGGGGAAGGTTACTGCAAAATCCCCATTCCCTCCCCACCCCACCAACCTTTTGTTCCAGGGCAACAAAAGAAGATCAGCTGGGCGTGGCCAGCCTATTTGTCTGAACCACTCAAAATTTCCGCTACCGGTTCTCCAGAACCTGTCAGAACTGTCTAAATACCACCTCTGAGCTGAATCCTCTCAGGGTATTTAGGGACCCTCTGAAAAAGAGAAGCCGAGGCTCCCCTCTTCCATGTTTAAATCCGCGGGGGGGAAGGGGGGGAGTCTCTACAGAAGTGAAGTTGTGAATCCTTCAGGGTTATTGCAAAGTATGTCACACCCGACCTCCCTTGTAAAACTAAGGGCTTTCAGTATTTGTTTTTTTAATTACAGGGAAGATGGAGTTTGAAAACTGATTTTTTTTTGTATCCCCCCCTTGCCCCTCCCCTGAGCTTTTTGGCTCCTTGAGATTTCTGTTCCATCTGGTTTGCAGTGAGGATGAGTGAAAAAAATGTTCTTTTTTTGTAAAGGGGGGGGGAAGCTGAAATGTACGTATATGGTTGCCCCTAACAGCTTTGCACCATCCAAAGTACAGGTAGTCCTCGAGTTACGACCGCAATGGACTCCCCAGAATTTCCGCAGCTGAATTTGAAACATTTAAGCGTCTTTGCCCTGTTTTACGATTTTTCTTGCTACCGTTGCTAAGCGAACCACTGCACTACTTAAGTTAGTAACATGGCGATGAAGTGTGTTTGGCTTCCCCCATTGGCTTGGCTCGTCCAAAGGTCGCAAAAGGGGAATCACGTGACCCCCCAGGACACCGCAACTGTCATAAATACAAGTCCGTTGCCAAGCATCGGAATGTAAATCATGGGATGCTGCAACCGTCACAAGTGTGAAAAAGTGACCTTTTTTCCAGTGCCGTGGCAACTTTGGACGGTCATTAAATGAACCGTTGTAAGTAAGTCGCGGACTACCTGTGTAATCTTTCCAGTGAAGGGTTGAGAGTCCAGAAAAGGGAGCAAAGGTTCATCTCAAATCATTGCTATCTTTGTTTGGGGGGAAAAAAAATCGGGGATATAAAATGTAATCTGCCTCTACAAGAAACCACGAACGAATGCAGAAAGAGAAAAGGGGCGTCTGTGGGAGTTTTATTTCTTCTCTCCCGTTCAGGCGGCTTCGGCTGCGCCTTGCACGGGCGATTACGTAAGGAAGCGGCCGGCCTTCATGCAAACTCAAAACAGCTTTGGGAAGCATCTGTTCGGATTATTTTCTTCGCGTTGCGTGAAGTGCCACTTTCGGCCCCCACGGTTTGGCTGCTTTCCCTTCTAAGCGTGGCACGGGTTTTCCCCCCCCCCAACACGTGACGGCTTCCAAGGATGAAATCCAAGTACCGAAGCCAGCTCAGACGTTTCGCTTCTCTCAGATGTCCTCCTAGTTCGAACTTCCTGGATTCTTTTCTGGGAGAGCAGCATCGGATCTATTGGGGTAGAGCGAATGGCCTTGCGGGGGAGAAGCAGGGAATAAAATGCTGCCTAAGGAGCGGTTAGATAAGAGAGGCTACAGCAGAGGTGGTATTCAGCCGGTTCGGGTCGGTTCGTCCGAACCGGTAGTGGAAATCGCGGGTGGGCTCACCCACCTGCCCCAGCTCTATGCCATCCTATTTAGGGACGTTTTCAAGTCAAAGCGCATGCGTGGAAGGCCGGGCACACGTTCACATTTACGAACCGGTAGGGAAAGTAAGTTAATATCACCCCTGGGCTACAGCCTGCAGTTGCATAGCAGGTGGAGAATGAGGCTCCGAAGAGACCCTCCCTAAGTTCTCAGTCTGTAAAAGGGGGTGGGGGGAGAAATGCTGCCTGGGGAAGTCAGATAAGAGACGGCTTAGCCTGCAGCTCCATAACGGGTGGAGAAAAAGACTCAGAAGAGACCCTCCCTAGTTTCTCAGGTTGTTAAAAGGGGTGGGGGAGAAAAGCTGACTAGGGGAACAGTCAGATAAGAGACAGCTTAGCCTGCAGCTCATAACGGATGGAGAAAAGAGACTCTCCCTAGTTTCTCCGCCTGTTAAAAGTGGGGGGGGGAGAGAAAAACTGACCAGGGAACAATCAGATAAGAGAGGCTACAGCCTGCAGCTGCACAGCAGGTGGAGAATGAGACTCAGAAGGGACCCTCCCTAAGTTCCCAGGCTGTAAAAGAGGAGGGGGGGAGAAAGCTGCCTGGGGAACAGTTGGATAAAAGAGGGCTTAGCCCGGAGCTCCGTAATGGGTGCAGAAAAAGACTCAGAAGGGACCCTCCCTAAGTTTTCAGGCTGTAAAAGAGACGGCAGGTGTTTGTACTTTCAGACGTGCAAGATTTTGCTAATATAGCTTTATAAATAAAGTAGAAACAGCTGGTCTGATCATGTTTCCTCTCTGATCTGACTGGTAAGACTGACAGCCCCCGTTCTAATATGATCTAGCAAAACTGAGGAAAAGGCTTGCAGTAGCAGGAATGGGAGGATCCGGAGTCTTGATCTGGACGACGGAGGAGGAGGGGAGCCCGCACGGTATAGTAAGAAAACGGTAAAAATGTCTGGGGAACGTGTGGAGCTTTGTACACCATCATCCTCGTCATCCTGAGTTTTTGAGCACATCCCTCCAGTCAGCCATGAATACCTACTGCTGAGCTGACTTCGAATGATTGGGGGGACGGTCTGGGATCAGAAATTGCGACATGGATCCCTTTGCAGACCTGAGATAGCAGCAGCCGGAAAACGAAGAGCCGAGATAACGTGTACGCCCATTTACGGGTACAATAAATGATTTGAGTTAAAGCGAAAGATTCATCAGCTGATGGATTGTATTTATTGATATTTTCCCCCATAAAGACTGCAGTTGAAAAGGGGTAGAAACGAAGTGGGCCAAACAAGAGGGAGGGAGGAAGGGACAGAGCAGGAAATGGGGCACAAATTAAAGACTTAATAAATGACCTAAAGGTTCTTGTTTTTTCAGGAGGCAACTGGACTTCCTGTTTTTTCTTTTGAAGACGTTTTGCTTCTCATTCCAAGAAGCTTCTTCAGCTCTGACTGGATGGTGGGGAACGGAAGGATTGATGCTCCTTGCAGACAAAGCTGGTCATTTGCATCAATTGAGAGAGTCCTTGAGGCCACTTGGAGGTTTCTCTGCGTCCTCAGGGTCCCCTGAGTGGTGCAAATGAGTGTGGAGCCTCCTTGGAACTGCTGAAAGGACCCTTATGGACTGGAGATAGATGTTATATCCCTTGCCTTCTGTTGAGGGTTCTTCAAATGGCCTCAGCGGCTCTACGGATTTATACTCCTTGCAGACAGCTGGTCATTTGCATGCTTTTTAGAGTGTCCATGAGGCCATTTGGAGAACCCTCAACAGAGGGGGAGGGATACTACATCATCTATCTCCAGTCCATAACGGTCCTTTCAGCAGTTCCAAGAAGGCTCCACACCCATTTGCACCACTCAGGTGATCCTGAGGACACAGAGAAACCTCCAAGTGGCCTCAGGGACTCTCTAAAAAGGATGCAAATGACCAGCTGTCTGCAAGGAGTATCAATCCTTCCATTCCCCAGTTCTTCAGTCAGTCAGAGCTGAAGAAGCTTCTTGGATGAGAAGCGAAACATCTTCAAAGAAAAATCAGAAAGTCCAGTTTCCTCTTGAACAAAAGCACCATTGAATGAGAATGGCTGCAAGTTAAGGAGTTCCTGTGTAATAGTAGCCAGCTTGGCGGTTTGTGTGTGTGTGTGTGTGTTTGTGTGTGCGCGTGCTGAAAATTGCTGTTCTTTTTAGAGCTGCAAATTTCCACCAGTAACAACCTGGTTGCTGCCTTATTCACAAAGATTGCACAATTGTTTCCTCTGCATGCGACAACCTTGGGAGACCCACTTTAGCTGGTTTTAATGGGGCAAGTGTTTTAATGGGATGCGGTGGCTCAGTGGCTAAGACGCGGAGCTTGTCAATCAGAAAGGTTGGCAGTTCGGCGGTTCGAATCCCTAGCGTCACGTAACCAAGTGAGCTCCCGTTACTTGTCCCAGCTTCTGGCAACCTAGCAGTTTGAAAACACATTAAAAAATGCAAGTAGAAAAATAGGGACCACCTTTGGTGGGAAGGGAACAGCCTTTCTTTTTTTCTTTTTTAAATATAATTTTTATTAAACATTATTACCTTTAAAAAACAGAAAAAAAACAATACAACGACATAAATACAACGACATAAGCAAGACAAATCATACATAAAACATACAGGTACAAATGCCGTTTTAGACATACAACCCCCCCTCCCCCCCCACGGTGACAGTCATTCACAGCCCAGTTTTTCTTTCCTTCCTCATTATTAGGTCTCTAAGCCACATCTTCTCATTGCAAGATTCAGGGATCTATTACGGTACCTACGTTAACTTTCCCCATTTTAAGTCCCTGCTGTTCTCCTAGTCGCCCACATATACCATAAGTTCCAGCTAAGATAATGTTCTGTTTCTCCTTTGTCCCTCAGCCAACCCGTCATTCTGTCCATTTCTGCACATTCATAGATCTTTTTTAATTATAGCCTCTTCCGACGGTATGGTAGTGGATTTCCAAAATTGTGCATAGGTTATTCTTGCGGCCACAATTATATGCAGGCTCAAATGCCATATTGAACTGCTTATGTTATCTGGTTTGATGCTTAGTAACAGGTTCTCAGGTCTCCATTCAATGTTTGCCCCGGTAACCTCTTTTAACCATTTTTTAATCCTTTTCCAATATTTTGTGGCCTCAGTACAGGACCACCAAATATGGTAGAATGTGCCCTCCTTTCTTCCACATTTCCAACACAATGGAGATAACCCAGGAAACATCTTAGCTAACCTCGTTGGGGGGAAGTGCCACCTATACACCATCTTGTATATGTTTTCTTTGAATGCAGTGGATGTTGTAAGTTTAATGGTCTTGCTCCATAGCTCCCACCATTTGCCCATTTCAATTTCATAGCCTAGGTTTCTCTCCCATACTGTTAGAAGGCTTTTGTCCATCTCTTCATTGGTATCTTGGCAGGTCAAAAATTGGTAGATCTTCGATAACATTTTTTTGTTTCCACCAAACAAGATCTTATCTAGCCCCTGAGGGTTTGGGTAGATCCCGAAACGTGCCTTATCACTTTTAAACCTGTTTCTAACCTGTAAATATTCCCACCATTCCAAATTCCTGCCCTGTTGCTCTAATTCCATCTTTGTTTTTATGTTGCCCTCTTCTGTCATAATATCTTTATACGTTATGTTTCTTGTCCAATTAAATAAACTCGGATGTGTTAAGGCCTCTAATGGTGCCAACCAACACGGAACCCTAAGATAATATTTTTTCCTCATTTTTTCCCAGACCCCCATCAAAATCTTCCGAATATAATGTCCCATGAAGTACCTATGGGGGGGTGTCTCTTTCTTGCCAGAGGGAGGCATGCCATCCCTGGGGGAGGTCATGTCCCTCTATAGCCAATAGGCGCCTTCTATTCAACATCACCCAATCTTTCACCCATGTCATGATTGCTGCGTTATAGTATGCTTCCCAGTTGGGTACTCCGAAGCATCCCAGTTCTCTGCGTTTTTGTAAAGTTTGGGCTTTAATTCGTGCTTTCTTGCCTTGCCATATAAACTGTGTCACTATTGTCTCCAAGGATTTAAAAATTTTTTTATCCAATTTAGTTGGTGCCGTTTGAAACAAAAACAAAAATTTTGGTAATACATATGTCTTGACTGTCGCGATCCTGCCCATCAGAGACAATTGTTTGCTACTCCAATTAGTCATATCTTTGGATACCTGTTGTAGCAATTTCATATAGTTATCTACCTTGATAGAGGAACATCTCTCCGTCAGCCAAATTCCCAAATATTGTACTTTGTGGGCCATGTTGATCCCTAACAGGCTTTGTACTTCCCTTTTCTGGTTCAGAGTCATATTCTTAATTAACAGTTTTGTCTTCTCTTTGTTTATACGTAGCCCCGCTATCCTACCGTACTCTTCTATTTTACATAAAAGTTGTATCCCAGACGCCATAGGATCCTCCAGGATAAAAACAAGGTCATCGGCGAAGGCCTGGACCTTGAATTCCTGAGCTTTAACTCGTAACCCTTTAATTTGTGTATCGCTTCTCACTAATCTAAGAAGGGGTTCTAATGTGAGGATAAACAGTAGGGGGGATAGCGGGCATCCTTGTCTTGTGCCTTTACCAATCACAATGTCACCCGCCTCTTCTCCGTTTACCAATATTGTCGCGGTTTGTCGTACATAAATTGCCCGAATTGCATTTAAAAAACTTTCTCCAAACTTCATGTTTTCTAGTTGTGACAACATAAAATTCCAATTTACCCGATCAAAAGCCTTTTGTGCGTCAAGAAACATAAAGGCCACTTGTTTATCTGGCCGAGCTTCATAATATTCTAAGGCATCCAAAATAATTCTGAAATGCAAGTAGAAAAATAGGGACCACCTTTGGCGGGAAAGGAACAGCCTTTCATGAGCCTTCGGTGTTGAGTCATGCCGGCCACATGACCACAGAGACGTCTTCGGACAGCTCTTCGGCTTTGAAACGGAGATGAGCACCGCCCCTTAGAGTCAGGAACGACTAGCACATATGTGCGAGGGGAACCTTTACCTTTAATGGGACAAGCTCTGCCCTTCCCAAAGACCACTGTCTGTGGCTGGTGGCTGTCCGTAACCATGATTCGCCGGCCTCTCTTTCCGCCATTTCAGGCCTCACTTAACCAAGCAGTTAGGTTATTCTAAACCGTTTTTATTTTATTACTTCATTTTTTAAATGTAAAAAAAGCTGCCATCTGATTCCTTGGCAACGTGAGGCACTGATCACGCTGTGAGAAACCTGTTCCAGGCCAGGAAGTGAGACATAATAAGTCCCACAGATCGAGAGGGCTTCTCGCTTGCCGATTTGGTCCGTGTTCAAAAAAATAACACGGCAGGTCATGGTGAAGTCCAACAAGAGCTGGGATCAAAATAGCGATGAAGAAAAGAAGAGCACAGATTTGCAAAATGGAGAAGGAAGTTTTCCTCCCACGGTGTGACAATATCTTCGTCTTTCGAAAACTGCTCAGAGTTGGAAACTGACTAGGAGCTGGAAACAGGCCCTTGCGGCCAGTGAAGGATTTGCTAAAAACTAACCTGCTCCTGACGGAAGGCAGATTGTGTTGCATTTTGGATCAGGCAGGCAGAGAAGATATAGTAGATAAAAATTACAAGACAAGCCTGCTCCCTTCTAGCACTGATGATGTTACCTAGTTTGGTAATGAAACGTCTTGAAGAAAACCTCTGAGCTCAGAGAAAGGCGGTGCCCTCTGCCTACAGATAGTCCTTGACTTACTATCACAATTGGGACCAGAATTTTGATTACTTAGCTAGGTAGTTGTTAAAGTGAAGTATGATTATCAAAAGGAGATAACATGTTCCTGTACGGACAAATATCGATTAATCATTAAAAAGAACAGCAAAAAGAAAAAATCTGGAGGGTTGATTGGAAGGTGCTTTGAAGTCAAGCTTGCAGCCGTAGCTGCCTTCCGTCGCATCTGTTTAGTCCTCAGCTTACAACCGTAATTCAGCCCAAGATTGATGTTGTTCAGGGAGACCTTCGTTAAAGGGAGTTTGGCCCCGTTTTACCATCTTTCTTGCCGCAGTCATGAAGCGAAGCCCTGCAGTTGTTAGCGACGTGGTTGCTACCCATTCACTTGTCAGGCTAGTCAGAAGGTCGCAAAAGGGGATCACATGATCCCGGGACACAGTAACCGTCATAACTATGAACCAGTTGGCAAGGATATGAATGTTGATCACGTAACCCGCAGGGTTGCTGCAACGGTCGTTACGTGTGAAAAACAGTCATAAGTCACTTTTTTCAGTGCCGTTAAGTGTGAACCGTCACTAAACAGACTGTTGTAAGGCGAGGACTACCTGTACGAACCGGTTGCCAAGCACCTGAATGCTGATCACATGACTGCAGGGTTGCCACAACGGTCGTTAAGTGTAAAAAATGGTCATTAAGTCACTTTTTTTCCGGCGCCGTTGTTACTTTAGTCAGTAAAAGGAGGCGGCCGTTCCTGTGCACTTTTTGTTCCAAGACAGAAGAAACATTACACACTTATTCTCTGTACCCCGGCTTTCATTTTATTAATTAGTGAGCACACACATATTCCTATGACTGAAAAATTGCACTGGAAATGAGGAGGGGGGGGGGCTTCTGAGAGTGAGAAAAATCCTATGCATGACTTCATCCCCCCCCCAAAAGAAAGCAGCCGTGGCATCCGAAGGGCCGTTCCAGGCATCACCCAAAACCCTGGAACGCTGGGGACCCTTCCCCTCCACTTGTATTCCTGGGATGGGCTGACCTGAGAAGTGAGGAAGTGGGGGCCATGGGCTGGAAGGAAGGGCCCGAGCCTCCGCTTAAGGGGCACAGCTTTATATATATATATATCCCCGATGCTATATATACGTACCGTATTTTTCGGGAGTATAAGACACTCTGGAGTATAAGACGCACCTTAGTTTTGGGGGAGGAAAAGAGAAAAAAACAAAAATTCTGCCTCTGCCTACCAGCATCCATCGGTATTCATCTGGCTAGCATCCTTGCAGCAAATAGCAAACAGCCAGGTCAGCTTCAGCACATTGTTGCGGCCCGATTCATCACGAGCAGCTGATTGGCGGTTGGATTGGCCTCCCGGAATACCCCCCAATCAGCTGTTCCAAGCTGCAGGGATTGCCACAGACCATCGCCGCCTCCCTGCCTCGCGTTTTTAGCCTCTGCACCTCACATTTGTAGCTTCCAACACGCCGTTTTAGACCCATTCAAGGCTGCGGGGATCGCTAGAGCACATCGCCCCCAATCGCCACCTCCGCGCATTGCATTTTCGACCTTTGCACATTGAATTTTTGGCCTCCGCACACTCCGTTTCTGGCCTCTGCATGCCGCGTTGTCAGCTTTTGCACATTGTATTTTCAGGCGGTTCCAGGCAGCGGGGAGTGGAACGATGGTCTGTGGCAATCTCTGCAGCCTGGAAGAGGTCATTAATGTGACGCATGGAGACTGAAAATGGCCGAAGGGTGGGGGCCGTCAGGTGGGCGTGGCTACATTTGATGTATAAGACGCACCCAAATTTCCCCCCTCTTTTAGAGGGAAAAAGTATGTCTTATACTCTGAAAAATACGGTATATATAGTATCAGGGAGACAAAAAGTGATAACAGATACGCGACATAAGGGACGCTATTTCCTATTCTAAGTGGTTCAACAAAGGTAGTTCTTTAAAAAACACGATTTTCTCCTTCTCACACTCCCTCCGGGGTTTATCAAGAAACGGAGAGGAGCTCAGCGTTGGCAAACCAAGAGAAGGGTTTGGGGGGGTAGCAGCAAAACCAGTGGACCCGTAGCAAGAATCCCGGGGTCAGTGGAGTTGGGGAAGGGAAGGGAGCGGGGAAGAGGACTGAGGAGAGGAGGAAGGAAGGAAGCCAAAGAAAAGAGAGAAAGATGAAAGGGAGGGAGGAAGTAAATGGATGAAAGAGGGAAGGGAAGGGAAAGAGAGAGGAAAAGAGATGATTGAGGAAAGGGGAGGGTGAGAGAGGAGGGGAGAGGGAAGGGGAGAGAGAAAGAGGGGAGAAAGGAGAGAGAAAGGGGGAGGTAAAAAGGAGAGAGAGAAGAGGGGAGAGAGAGAACAGAAGGAAGAGAAATGAGAAGGGAAAAGGGGACAGGGGAAGAGAAAGGGAGAGGGGAAAATAGAAGAGAAAAAAGAAGAGGGAGAAGGGAGAGAGAAAGGGGAAAGGAAAAGGGGAGATGGAAGAGAAAAGGGGAGGGGAGAGAAGAGGGAAGGAAGAGTGAGAAGGGAAGGGACCCTGTCCCTCAACAGCACCCAAGAGGCATAAAAAGAGGGCACAAGCCTTGTTTCCTGGCCTGCCCCACAGAAAGAAGGATAACTAGCTGTTACCTTCTTCCAGAAACAGAAAATCTGGGCTCATCCAGAAAAGTTTCAAAATTTCAGGGGGGAAAAGAAAATTACGCACAGAACCCGGAGGAAGACAATTCTGAAAAAAGTCAGGTAGAAACGCCAAGGCCAAGCTGGTTTTCTGAGAGATACCAGGCAACCCCCACCAGGCAGACAAGCCCCGCCAGCATGGCATCCATCAAGTTGGCAACAGCTCCAGCTTCGGCCGCTTAACCGGGACTGAGCCGCCATCCAGCAGGCAGGATTCCTGTTTCAGGACCGCTGTGTGTCCCAGGCCCTCCCGTGCGCCGTTCCAGCGGGGAGAAGGCTCTTCCTTGCTGAGGAATGGCAAGTCCGTGCCAGCCTTGGTGAGTGGTTTGGCCACTTGCTGCTCCGCACTCTCCACCACTAGTGGCCCAGTCCACTCCGGGATCTCCAGCCCCAGGAGTTTCATGAGCTTCGTTATGACCTCGTCCACGTAGCCGTGGATGCGCAGGTCCGCCTGTCTGTCCTGAGGAGCAGAAAAAGAAGGGGCCAAGATGTGATGTGGAACACAGAACGACGACCGGGTCTTGGGAGTGGTTGCTGGCTTGCTTCTGGGTCCAATCCCAGGTGTTGGGGAAGGGAGAGGAGAGAGGAAGGAAGAGGAGACAGGAGAGGACAGGATATGGGGAGGGGAGTAGAAAGGAGAGTGGAGAGGACAGGGGAGTGGTGAGGAGAGAGGTGGGGAGAGAGGAATGAAAAGGAGGAGGAGGGGAGAGGAGTGGAGAGGGGAGTGGAGAGAGGGAAGAATAGTGAAGAGGGCAGAGAGCAGGGGAGTGGAGAGGAGTGGAGATGGGAGTGAAGTGGAGAGGAGGGGAGAGAGGAATGAAAAGGAGGAGGGAAGAGTAGTGGAGAGGGGAGTGGAGAGGGGACAGGGAAATGGAGAGGACGGGAGGGGAAGGGAGAGGAGAGGGAAGAATAGTGGAGAGGGGAGAGGACAGGGGAGTGGAGAGGAGATGAGAGTGGAGAGGACAGGGGAGTGGAGAGGATTGGAGGGGGAAGAGAGGGAAGAATAGTGGAGAGGGCAGAGAGCAGGGGAGTGGAGAGTGGAGATGGGAGTGAAGTGGAGATAAGGGGAGAGAGGAATGAAAAGGAGGAGGAGGGGAGAGTAGTGGGGAGTGGAGTGGAGAGTGGACAGGGAAATGGAGAGGACGGGAGGGGAAGGGAGAGGAGAGGGAAGAATAGTGGAGAGGAAAGAGGACAGAGGAGTGGAGTGGAGATGGGAGTGGAGAGGATGGAGGGGGAAGAGAGAGGGAAGAATAGTGGAGAGGGCAGAGGGCAGGGGAGTGAAGAGGAGTGGAGATGGGAGTGAAGTGGAGAGGAGAGGAGATGGGAGTGGAGAGGGTGAGAGTGGAGTGGAGAGGACAGCGGAGGGGAAAGGGGAGGGGAGAGATGGGAGTGGAGAGGACAAGAAAGTGGAGAGGAGAGAGGAGCAAATCTGGCTTCCCCCCATTTATTTTGTTTTTCAAAAGCTGGCTGGGCAGGTCTCAAAAGGGGATTGGATGACCTCAGGTTGGCGCTCATCACTGGCTGACAGGTAGGCCTTGATCCTGTCCTGTCTCTCTCCTTGGCTGGGGTTTTTGCATTGGGTTAAAGTTTTAATCACTTCTTCTATTTCTCTTTTGCCATTTTGTAAGCTGCCCAGAGTTGTGGAATCAGGAAGACAAGCAGCATATAAATTCAATAAATAAATAAACAAGCTTCAAAGAGGCAGAAGAAACATCAAAGCCCGATGTAGCAGAAGACCAGGCTGAGCCAAAGGGGGGGGGTGTCAAATGTGTCATTAGTTTGGAGTCTCTCTCTGCTCCTACAAGAGACCGAATTCCAGTCCCCCACCCTTGAAGTCTGTTGACTCTTATCTGTGGCTAATTTGCCTGGACTGTGAGTAGATCAGATTCTTGTCTATATCTGTCTGTCTGTCTGTCTGTCTGTCTGTCTGTCTGGAAATAGAGTAGTGCAGTGGCCTAGAGGTGGAGCTCTCGCCTCACAATCAGGAGGCTGTGAGTTCTATCCTAGGTAGAGAAAGGTATTTCTCTCTGGGCACAATGAGAATATAATTGCTGAATATAACTCCGCACTGGTGACATGAGGGGCAGCCGGCCAGTAAACACTCAGCTCCATTCAGTTGCCCAGACTCCACCCTGCAAGGGATTTGGGGTCATTAAAAGAAGATGAAACTATAGCAGGAAATAAACTCTGAGTACTTTTGAACGCTCTTCTGGCATCTGGTTTCTTGCACCTGACAGCTGATGACTAAAGACCTACCTTCCTCCTTCTCCTCCTCCAGCCAGCCGGGTCTTCTCTTAGCCCCAGAGCAGAGGCTCCTGGCTTGTCGGTTTATCTGCTGCTCTTTTTCCCCAACCAAAAGGGCTGACCCCCAAGGAGCAGAGAGGAAAACATGGAGGGCCAGCTGTCCAGTCGAGGGAAGAGGGGTTCCTGGCACATACTCACGTGCTTGGTGGGCTGCAGGTTCACGATCACCAACTTCCCCCCTTTCTTCTTGGTCAGCAGAGGAAGGTCCCCGCTGGGCTTGATTTGCAGCGAGGTCCCCAGGGTGATGGACAAGGACGCCCTCCTGTAGGCAGAGGAGAAATCAGCCCTGAAGACCCTTTTCAAAGAGGAAAGTGGAGCGAGGAACAATGGAGGGAGTCTAGGACTTAATAGTCTGCTGAGGAATTTTTACCACCCCTACCTTAATTGACCCACCCGTAACAATAATAAATATGGGATACAAATGTACAAATATACAGTATTTGTATATGTAAGACACCCCTTGGTGTGTGTGTGTGTGTGTGTGTGTCTGTCTGTCTGTCTGTCTGTCTGTCTATGTGTATCTCTGCCTGTGTGTGTTCCAGCATAACTCTGGAACGCCTGGACCACTGAAATGAAAAGGAATGATTATAAATCACAATACCTTTGACAGTGATAGTCATAGTGTACATTTTGGATATATATGTGTGCGTGCGTGTGTTCCAGCATAACTCTGGAACACCTCGAGCAATTTCAACCAAACTTGGTGCACAGAAGACTTACTCTCTGGAAACAAATACTCTGGGGGTAAGACACCCCTAACATCCCTCAGGGGGCGGGGGTGTCTGTGTGTGTGTCTGTGTGTTCCAGCCAAACTCTGAAATGCCTGGGCCATTAAAATGACTTGGTACGCAGATGACTTACTCTCTGGAAATAAATACTGTGGGGGTAAGATATCCCTCAGTGTGTGTGTGTGTGTGTGTGTGTGTGTGTGTGTGTGTGTGTGTGTGTGTTTGTGTGTTCAAGCATAACTCTGGAACGCCTGGGCTGCTGAAATGAAAAGGAATGAATTATATCCATAGTGTCAAATCACAGTACTTTTGACAGGGAGAGTGTGCATTTTGGATCCAAGTTCATGTGTGTGTGTGTGTGTGTGTGTCTGTGTGTTCCAGTATTACTTTGACTTGACACTATAGAGACGATTCATTCCTTTTCCTGTCTAATACAGGATTAGCATCAATAAATACCTGGGCAACGCTGGGTTATCAGCTCGTTAAATATAAATGAATAAAGCAAGCCCTGGTTGTTATCACTGCAGCGGTGTCTTCTGTGTTGTTTTTTTTTAAAATAGAATTTATTTTTATTTTCAAAACAAACACACCACATAAAATCTTCCTTCTTTACAAACTGTACAAAGTGTACCAGTTGGTTACAAAGGGCTTTCGTGCATCTCTTCAACAGTCATCAAGTATAATTCATATCAACTCAAGTATTTTAACTCAGATATTTATATGTTACCGTCATCATACCTCCATTTTCATTTGAATATAGTTGCTTAAATTAAACAATTAATTTAATCATAAATTAATTCATCATAAAATATACCAAGATTTAATACGTAACCACATAATGGCATTTTATTTACTATTTCTAAAATCCTCCAATAACACTGAATCCTTATGTCCTATTCTAGCTAAACATCCATAATATTTAATAACAAACTTTTCTAATCCTCCTTTCCAAATCACTGTTGGCAATTTTCATCTAGTTTCCTTATATTATACTCATACATATATATAGGTTGTCATCATTATCCCTCCTTTATTTGACTATTTCCTGTATCATAACATTTTCCCCCTAATAATCAAAACTTAACTGTATCTAGCTTAGTTCTTTTTTATTAACCTTTGTATATAATCCAAAAGGATTTCTAATCTTCATGGGTGCCATTCAATATTCATATCCAATTATTACTTATCATCACACTACACATTCTTTGTTCTTAAGGCAATATGTGAGGAAGACCGTTGAGGGCACCGTGGGGGTCAGGGCTACCCATCGGCTCTGCTTTCTCTAGTTTGGGGTAAAGGAGTGAAGTTTTGGGGAGAGGAGGCAGAGAAGGGCTATGCGGACCTCAAGTGTTCTCTGAGCTTGGTGGTATTCTTGCAGACGTTTCATCACCCAACTAGGCAACACCATCAGTGCTACAAGGCTTTGCTGTCGTTTATGTGCGAGTGGCTAGCCCTGACAGTGTTGGTAGGAGTGGAGGCCTACTTGATTAGCCTATTGTTTTTCGTTTGCTTGTTTGCCTGAGTTCCTCGGAATATTTTTTAGTGCTTGACAACTGGTGTATAAACAGAGAGTAAAACCTGACGCCCTTCTAGCACTGATGACGTTACCCAGGGGGGTCACGAAACATCTGCAAGAAAACTACCAAGCTCAGAGAGCACCCAGAACCCCATAGCCCTCTTCCGCCTCCTCTCCACAAAGCTCACTGCCTTTTAGCAATGATGATGTTAACTGTTGTGGGCTGTTGGCCGCTGGCCCCCTCCAGCAGCCGAATCGAATCAGAGGAGGAGAAGGCGTGGGAGTCAGGGTCGGCATCAAGGCAACCGGAGAGCTCTGAGGGGGAAGAGGGAATGGCGCTGTCAGGGACAGAGAGAGAGAGAGGCAGAGTCTAGGCCGGCCGTCAGCCCTCAGATGGAGAGTCAACAGCCCCCAGGTCTGGAGGTGGCTGATGAGGAAGAGGAGGAACAGCTGGGTCCGGTGCCTGACGCGCGGATGCACAGAAAGCAGAGGAGAGGAGAGCAGTGGAAACCTATGGGCTGGTCCTTGGGACAGAAAAGCCACCGCTGCTAGGGAAGCCCCACCCTAGCTCTGGGGATAAAAGGCAGGGGGAGGAGCTGAATAGATGGGGCAGAGGAGAGGAGAGCAGTGGAAATCTATGGGCTGGTCCTTGGGATGGAAAATCCACCACTGTTAGTGAAGCCCCACCCGAATTCTGGAGATAAAAGGCAGGGGGCGGACATGAATAGATGGGGCAGAGGAGAGGAGAGCAGTGGAAATCTATGGGCTGGTCCTTGGGATGGAAAATCCACCACTGTTAGTGAAGCCCCACCCGAATTCTGGAGATAAAAGGCAGGGGGCGGACATGAATAGATGGGGCAGAGGAGAGGAGAGCAGTGGAAATCTATGAGCTGGTCCTTGGGATGGAAAATCCACCGCTGTTAGTGAAGCCCCACCCTAATTCTGGAGATAAAAGGCAGGGGGCGGACATGAATAGATGGGGCAGAGGAGAGGAGAGCAGTGGAAATCTATGAGCTGGTCCTTGGGATGGAAAATCCACCGCTGTTAGTGAAGCCCCACCCTAATTCTGGAGATAAAAGGCAGGGGGCGGACATGAATAGATGGGGCAGAGGAGAGGAGAGCAGTGGAAATCTATGGGCTGGTCCTTGGGATGGAAAATCCACCACTGTTAGTGAAGCCCCACCCTAATTCTGGAGATAAAAGGCAGGGGGCGGATATGAATAGATGGGGCAGAGGAGAGGAGAGCAGTGGAAATCTATGAGCTGGTCCTTGGGATGGAAAATCCACCGCTGTTAGTGAAGCCCCACCCTAATTCTGGGGATAAAAGGCAGGGGACGGAGATGAATAGATGGGGCAGACAACTATTCATCTCCCTGCCGGACAGATTTGTTAGCCTGCGGTGACAAACTTTTTGCCGGGGCTGCCGGTGCTCCTAATAAAGGCATCTTTTGAGTTCACTTCAGAGGGTTTGTCGTGTTTGGGGAGATGGGTCAAAACAGTTGCCTAGTCGGATGGCGAAACGTCTGCAAGGAAACCACCCAGCTCAATCCCGAGCTACAAATATTGTCGCCCGTTAGTGACGTTTCAACCGGTTTATGAACCCCATCAGTCTTCGCTGTTGGGCTCCTCAACGGTAGCTTCCACCCAGATTAGATTCAGGAAGACCCAACCTGAAGGAAATTCGGAACCAGAAATCCGGGAGAAGGCTGGATTTGAAACCGCGCCGTGGAAAACACACCTGCTGGCTTCAGAAGCCAAATTGAGGTCCCGATCTGGCAGGGAATCTTCCCAGTCTAAGATGGTGTCCATCAACTTGCCTCTTTTGAGAAGAAACAAAAAAGGCAGAGCGATCAAACCAACTGTGAATGGGGAATAAAAGCATTTTTTAAAAATACATTCCCTCCCTTCCCAGAGTTTTTGGGGTGTATTTCTAGCATTTTGAGGTTCAAGCACCCCCCCACCTTTCCTCTTCCTCCGGAGCAGTGTTTCTCAACCGTGTCAACTTGAAGATGTCTGGACTTCAACTCCCAGAATTCCCCAGGCAGAGGAAGGAAGAATGAATGAAGACCCACCCACCCCCAGCTCACCCTTCCAAGCCCCTCCTTCCAAATGCCAGCAGCCGGGAATTGGGAGTTACAACAGGCCGTCCCCTCAAAGGTACTTATAGCCCCAATTTGAACGTCTGGTGTCTACACCACAGCCCCATGGTCATGTGATTGCATTTTGGGCGTTCCGACAACCAACCTGCATTTATGGCCATTTGCAAACCCAGGTCAGAGAATCTTGGATGCCAAGGGGAGGAAAGAACATGAAGAACAGTTGCAAAATCTGGGTTCAACCGGTCTAGAGAAAAGAAGAACTAGGGGGGGACATGATAGAAATATTCCAATATTTGAGAGGCTACCACAAAGAGGAAGGGGTTAACTTATTTCTCAAAACATCTGTAGGCAGGACAAGAAACAAGAATGGAAACTAATCAAGGAGAAAAGCAATGTGGAATTAAGGAGAAACTTCCTAACAGTGAGGATAATAAACCAGTGGAATAGCTCGCCACCAGAAGTTGTGGATGCTCCAACTCTGGAGGCTTTTAGCACTAGCAATAGCTCTTTGACTTATACACCGCTTCATAGTGCTTTCCAGCCCTCTCTAAGCGGTTTCCAGAGTCAGCCTCTTGCCCCCGACAATCCGGATGCTCACTTTACCGACCTCGGAAGGGATGGAAGGCTGAGCCAACCCTGAGCCGGTCAAGATCAAACTGCTGGCAGTGGGCAGAATCAGACTACAATGCTGCATTCTTACCACTATGCCACCAGGGCTCTTGAGAGAGAAAGAGAGGGAGGGAGGGAGGATTTATATACCACTTCATAGTGCTTTTTACAGCCCTCTCTAAGCGGTTTACAGAATCAGCCTCTTGTGCCCAACAATCTGGGTCCTCATTTTACCCACCTCGGAAGGACGGAAGGCTGAATCAACCTTGAGCCGGTGAGATTTGAACTGCCGAACTGCAGCTAGCAGTCGGCTGAAGTAGCTTGCAATACTGCACTCTTAACCACTGCGCCATCTTGGCTCTTTAAGAAGAGATTGGACAGCCACTTGTCCAGAATGGTATGGGATTGGCTCCTTGAGCAGGGGGTTGGACTAGAAGATCTTGCGGGTCCCCCCAACTCTCTTCCTGCAGTCGATGGCGCGATGAATGAGTGAGAGACAGGTGTAAATTGAGCAGGAACCGTTAGACAACCCATCTTCTGCCTGCCTCTTTCCTTAGCAGCTCTCCTCTCCACAAAGGTCCCCAAAGCTGCTATTAATAATCTTGCCAAGGAGATTTAATGCCAACTTAAAGCACTTAAGCTGAGAGGTGTCTTCCCCCCTGCCCTTCCTTGATTCGAGTGGCAGCTCTGGGGTGCAATGGCCACCCATTAAGAACTCCGTGGTCCGTAACTCGCCTTTTGTGCCAAAACATGAGGGGGAAAGGGAGAGCCAGTGCCTGGCCTTTGGCTGGCACTTTTACACCACTTTCTAACCAATTAACCAGTGGAACAGCTTGCCTTCAGAAGTTGTGAATGCTCCATCAACTGGAGGTTTTAAGAAGAGAGTGGACAGCTATTTGTCTGAAATGGGGTAGGGCGAACCTGTGGCACGCATGCCAGAAGTGGCACACAGAGCCCTCTCTGGGGGCAGGCGCACAGTCGCCAGCTGCTCTTCTGGTTTCCGGCACACACATCCATTTTCAGGCCATTTTTCGGGGCATGTTTGGGCCATTTTCAGGGCATTCTAGGCAGTTTTCAGGGCTGTTTTTAGCCCATTTTGGGGCATTTTACTCCAGCTTGAAAACAGACAAAAAAAAAAAACCAGCCTGAAAAACAGACCAAAACAGGCCCTTTTCCAGCTATTTTGAGACTAAAAACAGCCCGAAAAATGACCTGAAAATGGCCAAAAAATAGGCATGCACACCGGTCAGGTGGTTTTGGGGTTTCCGGTGCTCCAGCCACACGCGCATGAACACACATTCCAATTTGGGCGCTCGGTGCCCAAAAGGTTTGCCATCACTGGTATAGGGTCTCCTGCCTGAGCATGGGGTTGGACTAGAACAGTGTTTCTCAACCTTGGCAACTTGAAGATGTCTGGACTTCAACTCCCAGAATTCCCCAGCCAGCGAATGCTGGGAGTTGAAGTCCAGACATCTTCAAGTTGCCAAGGTTGAGAAACACTGGACTAGAAGACCTCTAAGTCTGCTTCCAGCTCTATTCTGATTAGAATTAAGGGAGCCCAGAAGGGGATTCAAGAATTGGAGGTGGTGAGAAAGGCATTGCTATGCACGTACTCAACTTATAACCATAATGGAGGCTGTCCATTATGGTCATAAGTTGTGACAGTTTTAAAGCACGTTATCACATGATCAACTCGATTTTACCACCTCTCCCCCCGCCCCTTCAGCAATTGTTAAACAAATCAGCATAGCCTTTAAGTGAAACTCCCACACAAGTAAACACTGAAGTCATTAAGGAAATCTAATCTTGTCGGAGGTTTTTTTTTTTTCCTTTTGCCGAAAACTGAAAATAAACACCAGCATTTTGGCAAAAGGTGGTTAACTCTAGTCCCGGGATCCCTGTAAATGGCCATAAACGCCGGCCAGTTGCTGAATGCTGAAAATGGAGTCGTGTGCCCAGCTATAAATATGTCATAAATATGAACCAGTTGCCAAGCGTCTGAATTTGGATCACGTGACCACGGGGAGGTTGCAAAGGTCATAACTGTGGAAAAACAGCCATAAGTCCCATTTTTCAGTACCACTGTAACTTTGAAGGTCATTAAGTCGAGGGCTACCTGTAATTAAGGTATCGAATGGGCTGCGTTCACACCACATTGCCAATCAACAAAGTGTAGCATGCCAAGCAGATTTATAGTTGAATATTCCATCTAATACAGCCAGTCCTCATTTAAGTGGCTATTTGAAATTACCAATGGATCAGAAGTTGCCCTCGGAAGTTATGGGAGCTTCATCCCTGGAGCCTTTCAAGAAGAGACTGGACTGCCATCTGTCAGAAATGATGTAGGGTCTCCTGCTTGGGTGTGGGGTTGGACTACATGACCTACGAGGTCCCTTCCACCTCTATTAATCTGTTATAATGTCAACGCATGCCGGTTGGCTCTTTATGTGACTTGATGGAGTGGGGTGTGAAGGGGGCGCTCCGTCTTCGGCAGCCCGTCTTTTCAGGAGGACTCACGGGGAGGGGTCAGGGAAGGCAGCCGGAGCGGGGGGGAACGTACCTGCAGGATCGGAGCCCTCGCTGTTTGGAGACGTCGCAGAGCCGGCCGGTGGGTTTGAGCCCCATGGTGCCCACAACGGTGTCCCTCACGTATTGCCTTAAAAAAATGAAAAGAAGACACGGCTACAGCAATGATAACAAGGCATTTATTTATTCCTTTGTGTTTATTTAATTTGTATCCCGTCTTTCTTATTTTTACGAATAACTCAGGCCGGGAAACCTATCTAACACACCTTCCTCCTCTTACTTTCAACACAACAACCTTGTGAGGTGGGTTGGGTTGAGAGAGAGGCCCAAAGTCACCCAGCTGGCTTTCATGCCTAAAGCAGGACTAGAACTCCCAGTCTCCTAGTGATTGGCCCAAAGTCACCCAGCTGGCTTTCAAAGCAGGACTAGAACTCCCAGTCTCCTGGTGACTGACCCAAAGTCACCCAGCTGGCTTTCATGCCTAAAAGCAGGACTAGAACTCCCAATCTCCCAATTTCTAGCCTTCCCACCAAATGGGAAGCATTGCTGCCATCCAATTCTTGGGAGGGGTGGCTCTGGATTAACAGCTCCCAACCCAGATGAGCATCTTCTACTTCCAGGTGTGGAAACAGCTGCCTCTTGGGCAGAGTCCCTGACTCGGCAACCTGATAGGCTGCTGAGATAGCTTCAGATCCTGCTCTTGACTAAAATTAGGGGAGGATGTCTTGCTAAGAGAGAGGAGTGGTGTGCTGGCCTAGAGGTCGAGCTCTCGCCTTGCAATCAAGAGGCTATGAGTTCAATTCTAGATAGAGCTAGATATTTCTCTCTCTGGGCACAATGAGAATATATCTGCTGAACAAAAGTCCGCACTGGCAACAGGAAGGGCAAAGGGCCACTAAACACTCTGCTAGTTCCATTCACTTGCCCAGACTCCACCCCACAAGGGATTATGAGGTCGTTAAAAATGATGATGATGTCTTGGTAAGAGAGACCCAGCCCAGGATGGTGTCCCACTTTAAGAATGCTGAGCATCCGGAAGAGGAGCCAAGGTCGCGACAATATGGTCGTGTGGTCTCGATGCTCTGAGACCGCAGCCAATACTTTTGCCGCTGGGTGGTCCAAACGGACGAGCTACCAGCAGAGATCCAGACTCTTCCCACCCTCGTGGCCTTCCAAAAAGCCACCAAAACCTGGCTGTTCCGACAGGCCTGGGGTTGCTGATTTTTAAATCAGGTCCAACCCCCAGCTAAGCCAAATGTATGTTGTGTTTTTTAAACTGTTTTTGTTCTTTCCTCTATGTGTTATTTTATTTTATTTCGTATTTGTAAGCCGCCCGGAGTCCTCCGGGATTGGGCGGCATATAAACTCATTAAATTGCGAATTGCGGACCTAAACCGTCCCGAAGAGATGGTAAACAGGAAAAATACGTCTTGCTGATCTCGGGGATATCGCATAATCGCAAGAGAAGCTCTTCAAGTCGGTGGTAAAAAAATCCAGCCAAGGCCGACGAAGTCAGGGTGGCTTCAAAACAAAAGGATATGGAAAGTGAAAGTGTTTCCAGCTGGTGAGGAATTTTTATTGTTTTTTTTTAAAAAAAGACTGCCTATAAAAACTTAAAAAATTAATTTAAATTGAAGAATAGAAGAGTCAAGTGGCGGAAATAAATTTGGAATGGTTTTGGACAGTGGTTATGTTACTTTTTAAATGCTATCTTCATGGATGGAATTTATGCAAGCCTTTTGAAATGGATGTGATGCAGCAGGGGTTGCACAGGTAAACCCACCAGTGGCTGGCCAGTTTAGGTGGTCTTAATAGAATGGACCTTATAAATTCATATTAGTTTGGCTTTTCATTCTAGTGCCCTGGAGTCCCAAAGTTGACTTTTAGCTGGAGTGAACTTTTCTCTCCAACTTCCTCATAAGTATTAAAAATAGGGCTGAACAGTGTGGCAAGACCCTGTAAAGGAGGGGCACAGGAAGCCAGGCGTGGGTGAGAGATAGAACAGAGGTAAAACTGCTGACAGCTTAAGACATTATAGGAACTTCTCCTTTTTGTATTTCTCCTATGTACTTTGCTGTAACTTTCCAAAGTGAACTTCCCCTTTTCGAAATGTCATGTTTGTCTCGTGTATGGAAACGCCTTCAGAATGCACAGTGTGGAACACGGCATAAAAGTAGGATCCTGGGCAGAGCCCAGGCAGTTCAGATTTTGGTGTGTGAACACGCTGAACTCGATGCATCCAATAAACCTGTTTCTCTCACTTTCGTGGTCTCAAGTCCTGCTCTTTCGTAAGTAGATTACAAACCTCAATTTGCTGCAACAGATGGATTAAGTTTTCTTCTTCCACCTTCTATTTACGATTCTCTGTAATCTATAGGCTAAAGTCTTCCTCTTTCATTGCTGTGGGTATTTTTCTAATTCATTTAAAGATTGGACTCTTTTTTCTAACTTGAAATACAAGTTACAAAGATACAAAAGGAAACTTTTTAACAGCGTTACCGCTGCTCGGAGGCTGGGAGGCTTTTGTTTTTCCACGGGTTGTTTTTGACTTGGCACCATATGACTTTGCTGATTGGTTACAAAGGGTGATAAGAAGGGAAACACACAGATGACCCTTTGAAGTGCAAATAACATCCGTTGTGAATCTATGCTTTAATCTTATTAACCTTCCAAGCTAGAGCCGCTGTGTATGTTAGAATGGCAAATTTGCAAAAGATACTTTCAGAAATACAAAAATCATCAAATATATATAAAATAATAGATCAAAAGCTGGAATACTTAGAGCACATAAACAATAAAATATGATGAAAAAATTGAGGATGTTTATCAAATGCAAGACGGGGTGATTGAAACTCAAAAAACCGAAGTGGAAAATGAATATAAAGAGATTAAACCTGCTGATATTGATGGCAATTGGTTCGTTCCTGAAAATGGAAAGAATGGAATACTGAAAGAGGAATTAAACAGAGAGGAATTCTATTCCAGAGGGCAGGATATAGAAGAGGAAAAAATTAAAGAATTTATGGATTCAAAGGAAGAAATTCTACTAGCAAAAGTATTGATAACACTGTTGACAATCAAAGACAAGCTGAATAAGGAAACAGAAAGAGGGCATCAAGATTATATGAGAGATTTTACAAGCAAGGAGTTGTTAAGAGAAGTCCATACAAAGCTGATCAAGAAGATGATTAGAGGATTGCAGAAGATATGAAATTGTTGTTATTGGAGAGATATAGGTTGATAGATGGAAGAATATAATTTAAAACTAGTTAAACCTAGTGAAATTTACTGATAATAGATATAGCTTAAATAAATAACTGATAATGTTACTAATGTATACAATGTGTAGTATTATGATGAGTATAATTGGATATGAATATTGAATGGTACCCATGTAAGGAATCCTTTTGGATTATACATAAAGGTTAATAACAACAACAACAACAACAATACTAGAACTAAGTTAGATACAATTAAAGTTTTGATTATTAGGGAGGAAATGTTATGATACAGGATATAGTCAAATAAAGGAGGGATAAGAATAATAATGCATATATAGATATGGGTGTAATATAAGGAGACTGGATGTAAACTTTAAACAGTGATTTGGAAAGGAGGATTAGAAAACTTTGTTATTAAATATTATGGATGTTTAGCTAATTGGAAAGATACAGGCTGATAGATGAAAGTGTTTAATCTAAAACTAGTTGGACTTAGTGAAATTTAATGACAATAGATATGGTTAAATAAACAATTGAAAATGATAATAATGTATACATATGTGTTGTGGCCCAGCAGGAGCCGTTGGAGCTGCCACCAGACTCCGACAACGAGGGGCCCTATGAGTCGGCTCTGGAGGACCCTGGACAGGGTTCCGACTCCGAGCAGGGACCAGAGAGGCTGGTTGACCACCAGGAGGCGCCTGAGCCTTGGACCAGTGGGGAGGAGGCAAGGGAGAGTGATCCGTACACCAGCAGTGAGTTGTTCCTGGATGCCCAGCACCAAAGAGCTAATAGGCGTCAGGAACAGTTGTGCAATTACAGGAGGTAATTGCACTCAGCTGGTGGTCATTAGGCTCCTCTCCAGACTATAAAAGGACTGCTTGTGCACACGCCCCTCTTGCAGAAGTCAACGCAGGAACTAATGTTGGAGAACATTATTGTGAGCTTGGCAGGCTGGATTGCTGCCAAGCCTTATCTGTGCTGGATTGCTGCCCAAGCTTGTCTGTGCCAGTTTGCTGCCAAGGACCTGTCTGTCTGTTAATTAAATGCCGTAACTTATCTTTGGCTCGGAATGTGTTGGTGTGGGATGAGGGGGGTCAGAACACATATGTATTGGTATAACAAGTAATAATTGGATATGAATATTGAGTGGTACCTATGAAAGGAAGATGAGAAATGGTTTGGTTACATATAAAGATTAATAAAAAAGAACTATGATAATGGATATAGTCAAATAAAGGAGAGATAATTATAACAATGTATATATAGGTATGGGTACAACATGGGGAAATTGGATGTAAATTGTAAACAGTGATTTGGAAAGGAAAATTAGAAACCTTTGTTACTAAATGTTATTGATGTTTAGCTAGAATAGGCCATTAGGAATAATGTTATTGGGATACTAGAAATAGCAAATGAGATGCCAGTATGTGGTTATGCCTTGAGTTTTGGTATGTTTTATGATGAAGGATGTTTAAACAATTATAGCCAAACGAGAATGGGGGTAGGATGATGGTAATATGTACAAATATATTTGATTTAAAATACTAGAATTAATATGAATCACGGGTGACTGAAAGAAACGCACGGAAATTTTTTGTAACCAACTGATATTCTTTCTACAGTATGTAAAGAAAGAGGATTTTTTTTGTGTTGTGTCTGTTTTGAGAACTAAAAATAAAAAACTTTTAATAATAATAATAGAAAAAGAACGCTGAGCATCCCTGGTTAAAAAAAAAAACGTGATTAAAAGCTACATTTGTTTTTCACGTAAAAGCAGCTTTGGGGAGGAGGAGGGGGAAATAAAAGGAACATACTTGCCACATTTCATGCATTCCTCAACGAACATGTTCCCATGCAGCTCTGCCAGCTTGTCCCTAGAGCAGAGACATGAAGAAAAGTTGCTAGACGAGGGAGATCATATGCACTTTAAAGGGGTCTCCAAACTCTGCAACTTTAAGACTTGTGGGATTTGCTCTCTGTTTATATACTAGCGGTGTTAATAGTGTAATCAAGGAACTTACCAAGTACAATCCCACCCACAAGCCAGCAAGCTACAAGTACTGGGGGCAGCAACCTGAGGCTCTGGAGCCGCATGTGGCTCTTTCATCCCTCTGCTGTGGCTCTCTGGCATGGATTGGTACCACAATTTTGAGAGGAGCTTCCAGTTTTTTTTGGGAGGGGGAGCAGGACGCACCAGGAGGAGACTCTATGGCAAGGGGCGGGTTTTCCGGTCAGCTCCACAATTGATAGGGCTTTCGGTTAGGACAGGTAGAGGAAAAAGGAAGCCGCACAAGGAGGAGACTCTATGGTGGGGGAGCCGGATTTCTGGTCGGCTCTAGAATTGAACAGGGGGCTTCCAGTTAGGACCTTTGTGGCTGTTTTGAGTGTTTAAGGTTGCCGACCCCCGTACTAGTACATAAATGGAGAGCAAGACCCATTCCCTTCTAACACAGATGATGTTACCTAGTTGGGTCATGAAACGTCTGCAAAGAAACCACCAAGCTCAGAGAACCCACAGCTGCCCTCCTTCACATTCTCCTTTTCTTCTTCCTCCTCCTCCTCCTCTCCACAAAACCACCTTTTTGCTACTGGAAAGACACCAGTTGATAATGCCACTCGATGATAAAAATTAGCTAACTTTTGATGATTAATAAGTAGGGATTCTAGTACTTGGTAGACCGTTTTAGATCATCATCGAATGCTTGTTCGTTAACATATAATTTACTACAATATTAATAATGAAATGATAACCTTAATTTGGATAAATAACCGGGCCACAAATTGTAAATTGAGATCTGGTGAAAAGACTTATAAACTTTATAAACTTTTTGTTTAGGTTTTGTTATGAAGGTATAAATAATTTGGATCAGAGGAGAGGAGACGTGACATAAATAGCAAACAAAACCCCCTCTCCCTTCTAGCACTGATGATATTCCATAGTTGGGTCATAAAATGTCTACAAGAAAAGCATCAAACTCAGAGAGCGCTAAGCAACCCAAAGCCTCCTCCTCCTCCTCCAGTACTTTTTTCTTCTCCTTCTCCAACACTTTCTCCTTCTACGTCCCCAACACTTTCTTCTTTACCATCACTCTTTCTCCTCCTCCTCCTCCTCCTCCTAATCCACCCACCACCGCTCTTTCTCCTTCTTTGTTCAGGAATTCTGGGAGCTGAAGTCCACAAATTGTCATTGTTCCCCATCCCTGATCTAGGGTGATTTCTTGGAGAAGCCCCAACTTCTACACCTCATTGGCCGCCAACGTTTCAAGCGGGTAAGCGTTACCTGGGGAAGCCGGACCTCACGTGAAGCCCGTCTATGTTTTGGCTGACCAGGAAGTGCAGGATGCCCACTCGATGGAGCTCCAACAGGGCCATGTGAGTCTTCGAGGGCCTCGCGTTCTCAAAGGTGGTGTCGAATTTGGGCACCAGGCCCCGCTCCTCCATGGTCCACACCCCATTCGGACCTCTGCGCCAAGGAAGAGAAGCACAGTTGGTTCTCCACTTACAATGGTTCATTTAGTGACTGCTTGAAGTGGCAAATCTCACTGGAAAAACAAAGTAACGTCACGACTATTTGCCACACTTGCGACCATTGGGATCCTGTGATCAAAATTCAGACGCTTGGTCGTTGACTCATATTTATGACAGTGCCCGGGGGTGTGTGTGTCACGTGATCGCTCTCCTTTTGCGACCTTCTGACGAGCAAAATCACAGAGGAAGACAGATTCACTTAACAACCGTGAGACCCATTGAAGAACTGCGGGGATTCATTTAACAACGGCGGCAAGAAAATTGGTAAGATGGGACAAAACTCACTTAAGAACTGCCTTGCTTACCAAGGGAAAATCCGGGGCTCAATTGGGGTCGTAGTTCGAGGACTACCTGTCGGTGGCATGGCTCCAGGCTACCTGAGGAACCATCTCATCTCATGGAATTGGACCGAACCGCTGACACCAGAAGGGACATGCTGAAGACCCCCCATCAGCCAAAACAGGGGTCTCCAACACTGGCCGCTTTACGACTTGTGGACTTCAATTCCCAGAATAACATTGCACCTGATGGAACAATCAGTACTTGATCTCACCACTCTAGCAGAAGGATTGGCTGAGAATTCTGGGGTAAATAGTCCTCTAACACAGGGGTCTCCAACCTTGGCTACCTTTTTGTGACTTAGGGACTTCAACTCCCAGAATTTCTCAGCCAGGACATGCTTGCTGAAGAATTCTGGGAACTGGAAGTCCACAAGTCGTAAAGTAGCCAAGGTTGGAGACCCCTGAGCCAAGGAATTTCGGCTACCAGGGTACAAGAGAAGACCTTTTTCTGCTGTAGCTTCTGGAAGATTGTTCCCCGCGAGGCGAGATCTGCCCCATCTCCCTCACCTTTTAAGACTTCCAAAAGGGCCTTTAAAACCTAGCTCTGCTGGTTGGCCTGGGGCTTGGAGGGGGCTCAGGCCATTCTGGAGGATTCCACCACAAAACCGCGTTCGACTAAAGGGCGCTCGACGAAACCGCGTAGCTGACGTCATCACAGGGCGACAACAGCGCAGAGACAGAAGCACGCTGTAAACGCTAAACCTAAAATTAACACCTAAACCTAACCCCCCTAAACCTAACCCTAAACCTAACCCTTAACCTAACCCTTAACCTAACCCTAACCCTTAACCTAACCCTAAATCTAACCCTAACCCTTAACCTAACCCTAAACCTAACCCTAACCATAACTTGAATCGGCTTGCTTTCAAAGCGCTATTTAAAGCGCCCTTCTTTCTCCGCGCTCGCTGTTGTCGCCCTGTTGATGACGTCAGCGACGCGGTTTAATCGGACGCGCTTTAGTCTAGCGCTGTCTTGTCGTGCCACGATTCTGGAGAAGATTACAGGATTAAACACTCCCACCTCCCACCCCATTGTATGCGCCCCTCCTCCATCTTGTCATTGTTTCTAATGTTATATTGACGGTTTTGACACAATACTGTTTTTATTGTGTTGTAAACCGCCCAGAGCAGCATCACAGCGAGATGAGTGGCATATCAACTTAATAAACAAAATAAGAAAAATAAGCAGCTTTTGAACAGGGTAAGAGCCGCTGCGGGCAGAATGTTCCTGAAAATTGATGATCCCCATGTGGGTGAAGAAGAGCCTCATGCTGGAAAAGATTGAGGGCAAGGGAAGAAAGGGACAGCAGAGAATGAGGTGGCAGGATGGAGTCACCGAAGCAGCCGGCGTGAGCTTTAATGGACTCCAGACGATTGGTAGAGCACAGGAAGGCATGGAGGAACATTGTCCAAGGGCTCGTGATGGGTTGGACATGACTTCAATGTAGGTAAGAGGAACCTTAATTTGTAAAAATAACTTGGATATAAATTTTTAATTGGGACTTAATGAAAAGACCTATAAATTTTATTAATAAATTCTTGTCTAGATATTGCTATAAAGGTATAATTTCCTTTGGGGCTGATGAGAGGAGAGGTGATACTAATAGTAAATAATTTTCAGTTAATTACAAGGAAATGTTGATGGATAATGTTTAATGGTGTGTGTGTGTATGTATGTATGTATGTATGTATGTATGTATGTATGTTGTATTAGTAAAAGCAAATTGGATATAAGCTTTAAATTGTGAGTTGGGGGGGAGAAGCGGAGGAAAATGCTTAGATATCTTATTAACTGATTTTGTTTCAGAATAGGTTATAAAGGTGTCTTTAAATACAAATGATTTCAGATAAAAACACGTTTAAATAATGGTAATTAAATGAGAATTGTGGTACAGTGATAGTAAAATACATAAAAATTTTTGATTTAAAATGTACGATTCAATTCGAATGAAGTATATGTAATGATTTGATTGATTTTATTTGATTTTATTTTATTAAACTTGTATGCCGCCCTATTCCCCGAGGAATGATTGTGGAAGAAATGCATGAAATGTATTTGTAACCAATCGACACGCTTTCTACAAGATGTAACGAAGGATGATTCTTTTTTTGTGTTTTTGTTTAATTAAAACAATAAAACTTTTCAAAAAGAAATGTGGGTGAGAGGAAGACGAGGGGAAAATGCAGGTATACCAAGACAGAATGATTATATTTCCTTATTGTTCGTGAAAATATCATGAAAATAATTTCAAGGAAAGGTTATAGTCCTTCAACCTGGCCTTTAATTCGACTGACTTCCTAGACTAATCATCGGAATTAAACATAACCAGGAGAGGTGTCTTATCTTGGTTTGTGTTCCATTATACAGATAGTCCTTGACTTATAACCACAATTGAGCCCAAAGTTCCTGTTGCTAAACAGGACGTTGGTTAAGTGAATTTTGTCCCATTTGACGACCTTTCTTGCCACTGTTAAGCAAATCACCGCAGTTGTTAAGTTACTAACCCGGTTGTTAAGTGAATCTGGCTTTCCCATGGACTTTGCTGGTCAGAAGGTCGAAAAAGGGATCACATGACCCCGGGACACTTCAACCATTATAAATATGAGTCAGTTGCCAAGTATTCAAATTTTGATCACATGACCACGGGGATGCTGCAATGGTCGTAAGTGTGAAGACTGGACATAAATCACTTTTTTCATTGACAATGTAACAGATGAACAGAGTTGGAAGGGACCTGGAGGTCATCTAGTCCAACCCCTCTGCCCAAGCAGGAAGACCCTCCACCATTTCTGATAGATGGCAGTCCAGTCTCTTCTTGAAAGCCTCCAGGGATGACGCTCCCACAACTTCTGAAGGCAACTTCTGTTCCATTGGTAGTTTCAAATAGCCACTAAATGAGGACAACCTGCATTAGATGGAATATTCCACTATAAATCTGCAGCCTTTTCCTTGTATCCCCCATAATGAGATTTGAGCATTCAAGGCTTCATAATTCATCATCCGTGCATTGAGCATGGCTTCCAAACCAAATTTGCATCCTCATTTCTACGCACGGCTTCATAAACCAAAATAGCTTATTCAAGGCCTGCTGTTCCCGAATCTAAAACTTGGTGTGAAAATTCTGAGTTACCATATTTTTGGGACTATAAGACGCAACTGAGTATAAGACGCACCAAGATTTTGAAGAGGTAAATTAAAAAAAAAAAAAAAAACTTTTTGCACTCTAAAGGCCTCCCAAACCCTCTGCACGCCTTGTTTTTTGTGAAAAGGGGGCATGCAGAGAGTTTGAGAGGCATGCAAAGTGCTCCTGGAGGCTGGGGGAGGCAAAAATGAGCAAAAAACAGGGCATGCATAAGCTTTGGGAGGCTTGTAGAGTGCTCTTGGAGGTGGAGGGGGAAACAACAGCCCATTTTCCGCTCATTTTTGCCCTCCCCAGCCCCAAGGAACACTTTGAAGTCCTCCCAAACCCTCTACATGTCCATTTTTGTGAAAAACGGGATGCAAGGGAGTGGGGTTTCAGAAGGCCAAAAATGCTGTATTCAGTGTATAAGACGCACCCAGATTTTCACCCTCTTTTTTTGGGGGGGGAAAGGTGCGTCTTATACTCTGAAAAATACGGTAGATGAAATTTGGCTTCTGGTCCAGACCTCTGGCCTCGGCTGTCCCTTTCCCCACCTGAAATCCGGAATCCCTGAAGCTGTGCTGATACCCGCCCCGGTGTGAAAGACCACGTTGAAAGAATTCTGGATCAAGTCAGCCAGCTGATGGATCTTCTTTTCCAACTCGTCCGGCGGATCAAAAATCTGAATAAAAGATTGGAGACATTAGAGTAGGCACCGACTGGGTTGTAGGTGAAGCAATGGGTCCCTGAAGCACCTACGAAGGTGTGAATCCCTTGTTCGGTATCAACAGCCAGGAGTTTAACTGCCCTGCTGAGGTCAAGAGAGAACCCACCTCCAGCCAGATTAAGGCTGATCTGGTTACTTTCTGCTTTATTATTAGATTTTCCTCCCAACTCTTTTTTTTTTTTTTACATCTAAGTAATCCTCGACTCACCAACATAACTGAGTCCAAAATCTCCATGGCTAAGCAAGGCAGTTAAGTGAGGGGGGTTTCTCCCCATTTTACGTTACAATCTATTTGCTACAGTTGTTAAGCGAATCACTGCAGCGGTTAAGCAAATTTTGTCCCATTTTGCAGTACAGTCTATTTTCCACAGTTGTTAAGCGAATCACTGCGGTTGTTAAATGAATGACATGGTCGTTAAACACATCTGGCTTCCCCCATTAACTTTGCATATCGGAAGCCAGCTGGAAAGGTCACAAGTGGTGATCATGTGAATCCAAGACACTGCAACAGTCATAGAGACATGTCAGTTGCCAAGCGCCTGAATTTTGATCACGTGACCCTTGGGATGCAGCAACAGAATAAGAGATAGATAGAGACAGATGATACAGAGATAGAGATAGACAGACACAGGTCAAGATATAAACAGACAGACAGAGACAGATGATAGAGATATAGATAGACAGACAGACACAGATCAAGATATAGACAGACAGAGAGAGATGATAAAGAGATAGAGACAGACAGACAGAGAGACACAGAATAAGAGATAGATAGAGACAGATGATACAGATAGAGATAGACAGACAGGCAGGCAGACAGAGACAGATGATAAAGAGATAGAGATAGACAGACACAGATCAAGATAGAGATAGACAGACAGACACACAGAGAGATGATAAAGAGATAGAGATAGACAGACAGAGAGACACAGAATAAAAGATAGAGACAGATGATAGAGATAGAGATAGACAGACACAGATCAAGATAGAGATAGACAGACAGACACACAGAGAGATGATAAAGAGATAGAGATAGACAGACACACAGATCAAGATATAGACAGACAGACAGACAGAGACAGATGATAAAGAGATAGAGAAAGACAAAGAGACACAGAATAAGATATAGACAGAGACAGATGATAAAGAGATATAGATAGACAGACAGATACAGATCAAGATAGAGATAGACAGACAGACACAGATCAAGATAGAGATAGACAGACAGAGACAGATGATAGAGATAGAGATAGACAGACAAAGAGACACAGAATAAGATAGAGATAGATAGAGACAGATGATAAAGAGATAGAGAAAGACAGACACAGATCAAGATAGAGATAGACAGACAGACAGACAGACAGATGATAAAGAGATAGAGATAGACAGACAGACACAGATCAAGATAGAGATAGACAGACAGAGACAGATGATAGAGACAAAGAGACACATAATAAGATAGAGATAGATAGATAGACAGAGGCAGATGATAAAGAGATAGAGAAAGACAGACACAGATCAAGATAGAGACAGACAGACAGAGGTAGATGATAACGAGATAGAGATAGACAGACAGAGACAGATGATAAAGAGATATAGACAGAGAGACACAGATCAAGATATAGACAGACAGACACAGATGATAAAGAGATAGAGATAGACAGACAGAGACACACAGAATAAGATAGAGATAGATAGATAGGTAAGATATATAGGCAGGCAGGCAGGCAGAGATCGATAGACAGATAGATACAGATAGATGACAAATAGATACAGATGGCTATAAAGTGAGACAGACACAGATCAAGATAGATAGATGATAAAGAGATAGACGGAGACAGATAGACAGACAAAGGTAGGTAGTTGGATAGAGAGACAGACAGACACAGACTGACACAGAAAGCTCCCAAAACTTTTAAAAAAACAAAACCAAAGATTAATTTTGAGAAGAGGCACTACTTATATATAGCTAGTCCTTGACTTGTGACCTCAATCGAGCCCAAATACATGTGGCTAAGCGAGACACTGGTTAAGGTGAATTTCGTCCCATTTTACCCCCTTCCTTGCCACCGCTGTTAAGTGAATCACTGCAGTTGTTAAAAGTCAGTAACAGGGTTGTTAAGTGAACAATCCTGGCTTCCCCACAGAAGGTCGCAAAAGGGAATCGCCTGGCCCCCACCCCGGGACGCTGCAACCGTCATAAATACGAGTCAATCGCCAAGCGCTCTGAATTTTGAACCCGTCACCCCCTGGGGGATGCTGCCACCGTCATTAAGTCTGAAAAACAGTCCTAAGTCATTTTTATCAGGGCCGTCGGAACCCCAGTCACTAAACAAACTGTTGTAAGTAGAGGACTGCCTGTATAGACACCCCCACGCACACATACACCTCCAATGGGGCCCATAGATAAAACTGACAAGCTGACTAGGTGGCTCAGTGGCTAAGACAATGAGCTTGTCGATCAGAAAGGTCAACAGTAAAAAAGTGATCAATTGTGCAGAGATGGACAGGTTAACTATGGAATTAAAAGATAGAAAAGAAATGGATTATTATATGATTTGGAACATATGGTATAATTGGCTAGAAAATAGATGTAAAGATCATATATAAAGATTTCTTAAGAGACATATCAAAAGGGAAAGGTATTGTATATATTTGTAAATATTGATATAACTAAAAGGTATTGTCTATATATGTGTGTGTGTGTATACATATACATACATACATATATGTGTGTGTGTGTGTGTGTTGCATTTGTGCTGATAAATAAATAAAGGGAGACTAGTATAGATCTATTTCAAGCTATTTAGCTCTCATCAGCTAGCCATACCCTTACTGGGATTTGAACCTGTGCTGTATTACATATTAGGCAGTTGTGTTAAAGGAGGAGAGCCGGTGGCTTAGTGGCTAACACAACTGCCTAATATGTAATACAGCACAGGTTCAAATCCCAGTAAGGGTATGGCTAGCTGATGAGAGCTAAATAGCTTGAAAATATCTATGTATCTATCTATGTATCTATGTATCTATGTATCTATGTATGTATCTATGTATCTATGTATCTATGTATCTATGTATCTATGTATCTATGTATCTATCTATCTATCTATCTATCTATCTATCTATCTATCTATCTATCTACCTACCTACCTACCTACCTACCTACCTACCTACCTACCTACCTACCTATCTATCATCTATCTATCTATCTGAATAATTATACTATATATAGAATAGTGATGTATATAATTGGAAAGAAAGAAAACTGAGATAGCCATTGTGTAAATAAGATTGATACCAATACTGAAACGCTGTCAAAGAATGGAAATGTGGTGTAAATCTTGAATATGTTTCATAAAAATATAAAAAAAAGAAAAAGAAAAAGAAGAAAAAGAAAAAGAAAATTCAGCAGTTCAAATCCCTAGTACAGGTCTCCTGCGTGAGGAGGGGGTTGGACTAGATGACCTCCAAGGTCCCTTCCAGCTCTGTTACTGTTACGAAAACCCCTTGAAAGGAAAGATAAAGGAACACCCTCCCAACACAGACACACACCCTTGCTGTCTGGGGGATTCTGGGAGTTGTAGTCCATGATGCCCACTTTAGAGACACCCCCCCCATCTTGCCCCGGAGGGAGGGGAATCAATTCCCTCAAGCTTCCCCGCCCCTCAACCTGCCTCAGGGGCGGCCCCTGTGCCTCAGTTTCCCCCTTTCTCCTTCCGTGCCTCAGTTTCCCTCCACCCACCCACCCCCCAGTTTCAGACTCTTGACCCCCCCATCGTGCCTCAGTTTCCCTCCCGGAGGCCTAAGGGGCGGGGCTGGGGGGGGAGGAAAGATGGGCCGTTCCCATGGCAACGAGGCCTCCTCTCGCCTGCCTCGCCTTCCCCTCACCTCCGGGAGGCCGCACTTCCCTTTGTCCGGGTAGGGCGACAACCCCGCCGCGTAATTCACCGACATCCCGTTGCTGTCTCGGCCAACCTCTTCATCCTTTCGTTGGGAATCATTAAGGGACCCCCCACACGCACCATCTCAATGGATAATTTCCGGTCCGGGGGGGGGGGAGAGCTGCGCAGGCGCATTCCGCGGGAACGTTCAGCCATTGGTGGGGGCAGTTCGCCATCTTTGCTTTGGGCGGAGAGCGCGAGCGTGTTTGCTTCCTTGGAAAGGTGAACGACGTCGCGGGCGCCATGTTTGGTGCGGGTGTTAGGAGGGAGGGGCCATGTTTGGGAATGGCAGAGAGGAGGTGTGGTTATAAGTGATAGGTGAAGTTGCCGGCGTCGCCATCTTTGTTTTGGGCAGGCAGGGTGGAAAGGCGGGGAATAGGGAGGGGGAGCAGTATGTAGCGCTCTGGCGGGTTATGTTTTTTTTTGGGGGGGGGGGGGAAGAGTTCAAACAACCTCCCAAAAATGGGAACGTGGCAATGTTGCAAATCGTTCCTGTAGTCTGCAATTTTTTTCTGGAAATCCATTCCTTCTCTCACATCATTCCAAGGGTGTCCATCCCAAATTGCACAGCTAAAAGTCTGTAGAGATTCTGATAAAGCAGAATAAAATGTGGGTTAAAATATAAAAACAAGACGTGGCATAAGGGTGATGAAAGAAATGTCCTTCTGGGACATCCCCCGGCAGCTGAAGTGCAGAAGTCTTTATTATGTAAAGTGGACTAGCCTGGCCCTCTTAATGGCCCATTGACAAGGTGGGGGTGGGCAGGAAGCTACAAGCAGCTATTCTGTCTTTTAAAACATGTTTCTTCCTTTTCACATCCAGAGAAATATTCTGCCTTTTCAATATTTCCTAGGATATTTCATTTTTCTGGGAGAGGGATGGGTGATAACTTCCTACAATGGACAGATAAAAAGCTTGCTTGTAAGAAGACAGAGAAACGTCATCAGCCTTCAACCACAGAAGTCCAGTAAATGTCCTTACGTCAAAAGCCCAAAACCACAAGGTTCGCTTACAGACACGTAGTCAGTACCTATGGCTCAAGACAAAAGGAGAACTAAGACCCCATCTCCTTATAAGGTTTTTTTCCTCAAGGTAACCAATAAGAAATGAGTTAAGTGTTTCCGTGTTGCGCTGCATGTATAAGAATGTGTGCTCCGATAATGAAGGTGGTTCAGAACTTGCAATACTAGCCTTGGTCTAGTTTTCTGAAACTGGCTGCCAATAAACTTCTCCTTCTCCTTCCTTAGACATCCCGAGATGTCTAAGCCTGTCATTTTCTGCAACGCTACACACCTGTTTTACAGATTTGTTTTAAATTGTGGACTGTTTGTTATAAAGGGACTGTAGGAAATTATCACCCAGCCCCCTCCCCGAAAAATGAAATATCCTAGGAAATATTGAAAAGGCAGAATATTTCTCTGGATGTGAAAAGAAAGAAACATGTTTTAAATCACAGAATAGCTGCCTGCAGCTTCCTGCCCATCCCCCTTTGTCAATGAGCTGTTAAAGCCTGGAGCTAGTCCACTTTACATAATAAAGAGTTCTCCCCTTCAGCTCCAGGAGGATGGGATTAAGGCATGATAATATTGGCCCTTTACCCAAATGACCACATGGCATCTGAGAACTCAACCAAACCTGGATTCAAAACGCATGCCTAGAGAGTTGCCCCTGCATGGGCCCACGGGAGCATGACAACCAATCAGAATACAAGCTCAAGATCAAAGGCCAGAGAGGACATAAAACCAGGGTCTTTCAGCATCTCAGCCCCTCCCTTCTCTTCTTCTCCACCAACATTGAAGCATGTGATCCCCTTTTCTGTTCAGGACTCAAGCCATGTGGCCCTGTCCACCATTAAAACCATCTTTCCAAGCAGCCTCCATGTCTCCAGTGTCTTTTCCCCCACTTGGAGCCGAACCCAGAAGGACGTTTCTTCCAACAGGACGTTAAAACAACCATAGTCATATGAAGGATGAGGTATGATGATGATAGCAATATATATATATAAATATATGTGACGCAAAATAGATAACTTGATATGAACCATAGGTGATGACCGTGGAAGGGATGCACGAAAGTTCTTTGTAACCAATTGACCCACTTTCTACAACATGTAATGGAAGATGATTTCAAGGTGTGTGTTTGTGTTTATTCAAAAAATAAAAATCAACAGGCGAAGCTCCCCATCGACCTGAGTGACGTTGAGTTGGCCACACCCACACAGTCACATGATCACCGAGCCACGCCTACCCAGCTGGTCATTTAAGGAAGAGAACCGGTTGTTCAATTATTTGAATCCCACCACTGGGTGGGCAGGACCACATAGTTTCAGGCCCTGGGGTGGGAGGTGGGGGCACACGAGCTTCCTGTTCCTGTGTAAGAAATGTATCCCATTGGCTGTGAGACTCGCAGGGGTGGGGGTCTTAGCTCCCTCTGTAGGCTGTTGTAGGAAATCGATGTCGCCATGACTGGCTAGGTGAGTTAGCTAGGAAAAAAGCAATCTGAATTAAAGCCTAGTGAAAATTTGCCAAGGCCAGTTAGCTGACATGCAAAAGAAACATTCCTAAGATAAGAAAGTGTTAGAATTCATTCCGGACGTTTTGTGTGAAAGGCAGTTTCTGTTCTGGAACACAAATACACAGGAATGATTTATCTTCACACTAAGAAACATCTTTACGGCTTGATGGTCATAAATGCAGCTTAGTGTAACAAACAAGATGCGAACCAACTTTTCCCACACACACATGCCTCAACCTCCTCTCCCCCCTCTAAATGCCATAAAATTTGTAATCCTTTGTTCTCCTTTTGCTCACCCTTTCGCTATGAAGTGATTTATGATTGGTTTATTTTGAAGAATGCTGTGATCTTTTTACTTGTACCATGTGATACGCTTCTCTCTGATGACGCTGTAATTAACTTGTTTTTCTAAATAAAAAGAGTGTTCTGTGGACACAGAGAAGAGCCATTTTGAGCCATTTCACCCAAGATCACAGCTTCGTGTCATTCTTGAGCGTGATTTTAGGATTGGAACCGTGAATTTGGCTCGTTGGTTGGGGAGACTCTTGCATTCCTTTGCAAGCTTGTCTCTTCAGGCTGTCCCATGTCCCAGGCTTGGTTGAGCCATGCTGGGTGATGTAATCTTCCCAGGTGCCATGTGGTGAAATGGGTAGAGGGCTAATCCTACCATGTCCTGAGGGCCGTGTCTTAATGCCATCACCCTGGAGCTGGAGGGGGGGGGCAGGGAGCTGCAGGGAGTTGCTTGTCTTTAAAAACATGTTTCTGCTTGGAAAATATAATATTCTGCCTTTTTAATATTTCCTAGAATATTTATTTATTCCAGGAGGGAGGTGGGTGCTAACTTTCTATATAGTACTTAAAGGTAAAGGTTCCCCTCGCACATATGTGCTACTCGTTCCCCACTCTAGGGGGCGACGCTCATCTCCATTTCAAAGCCGAAGAGCCAGCGCTGTCTGAAGACATCTCCGTGGTCATGTGGCCGGCATGACTCAACGCCGAAGGCGCACGGAACGCTGTTCCCTTCCCACCAAAGGTGGTTCCTATTTTTCTACTTGCATTTTTTACATGCTTTCGAGCTGCTAGGTTGGCAGAAGCTGGGACAAGTCATGGGAGCTCACTCCGTTACGCGGCGCTAGGGATTCGAACCGCCGAACTGCCGACCTTTCTGATCGACGAGCTCAGCCTCTTACCTACTGAGCCACCGCGTCCCACTTTCTTAGTACTTTTCTGGTCCTTAAAAAAAAAAATCTATGAAAGCTGCAAAAGCAACATTTCGCTATTATTGCTTTTCTTACAATTCTTCCCTTTTCTTTCCTTCTTTTTTTTTTTAAAAAAAACACCATTGTGGCTTTTTTTTTTGACATGTCCCTTACCTGTGGTCCTAGGTGTGCATAACAAATTCACACAATGCGTGGCTCAGCCAGAAGTAAAGGTTTATTAAGAAAAGCTGTTTGCAAAGAGCTGGTGAGGCTTCAGCAACCGAAACCCACCTCAAGTTACAGATCTCAGCAAATTTTATGCATCCCTCTCACCGGCCCCGAATCCTTCCTAGCCAGGCCCAGTTGATAGGCCTGGTTCAGTCCCATGCTTTACGACCTCCTATTAATCTACTACTACCCCTAAATGTCGGGAGTTGGGAGGGGAATCCAGCCAGCCTGTTACTAGCTATGCCATGGTTCTCAGCCAATTCTTCTACTAGGCGAGTGGTGGGACTTTATAAGGCCCTGGTGATGGTCTCATCAAGTGCGTTGGCATTTGGGATACAATAAAGCCTCCCTCCTAGCATTACACACACTCCTCCTTTCTCCCCCAATATCATGCCCAGAGCCATTCTCTTTTCCCAGATGGCATTTTCCACTGGTGGCATCTAATTGTGCAGCTATGCCCTCCACGGCATCCCTTGTGTAAGTTTCTGTTGGTTACAGCAGATAGAATTGATCCCGTCTACATTCTTGTTTTTACAGCTGTGAGAAACAGAACTACTTCGCCGAGGGAACTACAACAGAGACGATAACTTGGGAGCAGCAAGAGACTGTTCACATATTCGCAAACAAAGTGGGGGGGCACACAATTGGACCCACAACGAAGTGGGCATCAGCTTTCTATATCCCCTTACACAAGCTGTGCTTTTTTTGGGGCACTGCATTCCCTCGAAATGCCTCTCCCTTATATGGCACCTATTCAACCCCCCCAAAAAAGCAGTGACTATAGTGGAAATAGACAACATACTGTATCCAACACCTGTGCACATTTTTAATTTCACAGTTTAACTATAGGCTCTATTTTCTCTTTTGCGCTTCCTCTGTTTGCGGTTTTTCGTCAGCTGCTTGTCTCATATCAACCTCAGCGGTGACTTTTCCATCCCGCAGGTATGTTAGAAGCGTTTATTTTAGAAACCACAACCGTTCCAATTTTGTTGACGAACGACACAGTAAAAATAATGATTTGACCCCAGCAGCAATCTGCTTTGGGGGCTTATTTTAATCAGGGTCTCCACTAGAGACACACACACACCCCGGAATGGCATCCAGGTACACTCCATTTCTCTACGGAGGTCCCTAGCACATTTTTTTTTACTTTATTTATGTTCCTTTATTTTATTTATGTCCCATATCTTCTTCTCCCCCAAATGGCAGGATAAATGAGGATAGCCAATTGAACAGGTGCACAGGTCCCTGCCCAATTTGGGGGAAAGTACATGCCTTAGTACAGGGGTGTTCAAACTTGGTAGCTTTAAGACTTGTGGACTTCAACTCCCAGAATCCCCCAGCCAGCTATGCCTTAATACAGGGGTGTTCAAACTTGGTAGCTTTAAGACTTGTGGACTTCAACTCCCAGAATCCCCCAGCCAGCTACACCTTAGTACAGGGGTGTTCAAACTTGGTAGCTTTAAGACTTGTGGACTTCAACTCCGAGAATCCCCCAGCCAGCTATGCCTTAGTACAGGGGTGTTCAAACTTGGTAGCTTTAAGACTTGTGGACTTCAACTCCCAGAATCCCCCAGCCAGCTATGCCTTAGTACAGGGGTGTTCAAACTTGGTAGCTTTAAGACTTGTGGACTTCAACTCGCAGACCTCAATTCTGGGAGTTGAAGTCCACAAGTCTTAAAAGTTCCCAAGTTTGGAGACCCTTGCCTTAGTATCTCTCTTCCCCCCCTGCCAATACTACCACAAAGTCAGCTCCAGGAATGCTCCTTCTGGAGTCATTCCTCTTCCCAGCTGCTGTGGTTGCATCAATGTTTTTCCAGTTCTCCTACCTTCTGGTCAGGATCCACACCTGGCCCAGGTAAGGCCTGCAGTGTGGTTTCCCCAAAAAAGGCTGCAGAGAACACCGGTGTGGTTTGAATAACGTCCCGGCCTTTTAAGGATGGAACCAGGAGAGCAATGGATCTCCTCCTCCTCCCGTTTCCCCAGGCCATTCCACGTTAATAAAGAGCCAATAATATACATCTCATACTAATTGGGCCCATCCAAGTGGAAAGGGCCACATTTATAGCAATTGCTCTTATTGAAACCTTTTAAAAAAAGAAACCCGTACGTTTCTATCCAGGCATTTGTATTTCCACGCCTTGTTTCGGTTTCAAAAAAGTTTGTCTCAAGTTGTCTATTTCCATTATAGTCACTGCTCTGAAATCCGGGAGGGGGGTGGGTGGGCAAATCTCGGGCATTTGGCTTTTAGTAGCTCCTTCGGCTTTAACCACCCCAATCCTGAAACAATCACCCCAAAGGATCTTTTCCTGCTGTATCGATCCCCAAACTATGCAAAGTATTATGGATTTGCTTCACTATCTTTACAATCAGGCTGATTATATATTGCAAGCTTTCTTCCCACATTCTGGTGCAGAGGTTTTTCTCCTAAATAGGAAAATGTTTTATTTAACATCTGGTGAGTAGAGTAGAGTAGAGTAGAGTAGAGTAGAGTAGAGTAGAGTAGAGTAGAGTAGAGTAGAGTTGAGTTGAGTTGAGTTGAGTAGAGTAAATGGGAGTGGGAGTAGTAGAGTAGAGATAATAGGAATGGGAGTGGAGTTAGAGTTAGAATAAGATTTAAGCTCTGCTATTCCCGAGTTAGGATAAGTAGCCCATCCTTCAGCCTCTTCCATACATTCCCCCAAAGGGGGCAAACTGCATTAGCACACTTATATTTTTTTCCACACCTGCACCTTGTCTTCGGTTGCTCAAATCCCCACAATTTATTCAACGGCGTCCATCGAATTTGGTCACCTGAAGCTTGGTAGTTTATTCCAATAGTAAATTTAATCAGTGGAACTGCTTGCCACCAGAAGTTGTAAATGCTCCAACACTGGAAGTTTTTAAGAAGAGATTGGACCACCATCGGACTGAAGTGGTGTAGGGTTTCCTGCCTAAGCAGGACTAGAGGACCTCCAAGGTCCCTTCCAACTCTGCTATTCTAACAGGGCCAGATTTATGGAGGTTTTGAGCAAATAAAGATTTCCGGTGGTAATCCCCCATTCCCTTGTACCACATAGAATACAACCAGGTATGCCATTTTAAGCACTGTAAGTGGGTACACTTTGGGAAATGCAAGGCATTGAACATTTTTTGTCCAATAGTTTCCCTTCAGCTGAAATTATTTTTCTGTTACCTTGGCAAAGAATATTTAGTTCAGCCCTAATCAAAGCAACCAAAACCTCTAGAGAAAATCTTGATGGTGTTGAAAATAGAAATGGTCTTCCCGCTTTTCACAGTCTTGTCTGAGTCTTCTTCTATATTCCACCTGCACCCAATTTTCTCTTCCTCCCCAGGTCACAAAGGTGCCGTTTTTTTTTCCAGGAGGCAACCTGGACTTTCTTGTTTTTTCTTTTGAAGATGTTTAGCTTCTCATCCCAGAAGCTTCTTCAGCTCTGACTGGATGGTTGGGGACAGAAGGATTTATACTCCTTGCAGACAGCTGGTCATTTGCATCCTTTTTAGGGGGTCCTTGAGACCACTTGGAGGTTTATTTGTGTCTTCTTTAAAGATGTTTCACTTCTCCTCCAAAAAGCTTCTTCAGCTCTGACTGGATGGTGAGGAACAGAAGGATTTATCCTCCTTGCAGACAGCTGGTCATTTGCATCCTTTTAGAGGGTCGTTGAGGCCACTTGGAGGTTTATTTGTGTCTTCTTTAAAGATGTTTCACTTCTCCTCCAAGAAGCTTCTTCAGCTCTGACTGGATGGTGGGGGATGGAAGGATTCATGCTCCTTGCAGACAGCTGGTCATTTGCATCCTTTTAGAGGGTTGTTGAGGACACTTGGAGTTTAATCTGTGTCCTCAAAAGTCACCAGAGTGCTGCAATCTGCATTTTTTTTTCAACTGGAAATCCATTCCTGCTCCCACACCATTCAAAGGGTGTTGGTCCCAATATAAATCCTTCCCTTCCCCACCATCCAGACAGAGCTGAAGAAGCTTCTGGGGGTGAGAAGCAAAATGTCTTCAAAAGAAAAAAAACAAGTCCAGTGGTTTCCTGAAAAAGCCTATCTTGTTCTATATTTCTGCTATCAAATAGGATATTTAAACTGAGGACCAAATACCCCGACGCCATTATGCTAGCCATAGCAACTGTTCCGTAAATGGTGGCTTGAAAACCAGCCACCTGGACTTCAAGAAGTCCAGATAAAATTATCTTCTTGCTATGGGTCTTGTAACTCCTAAAAAGCAAACATATTGTTTTATTGTCTTAGGAGAAGGGAGTCACCGGAAAAATTGCAGGGTTCACTTTTATGCTTGTGGAACTCCGTTCGATCCCGCCACTCTGGTGAAAAGTGTCCAGCCTTTTTTCCAGCTGTCCTCACAGCTGTCTCAGGGGTCAGCGGCCCTTGGAAAGGACCTTCCCATCCAGGATGCAGCTTCAATTGTGTCCAGGATTTGACTCACTTCTCCAGGCTGGGGACTACAAGCTTTTTTTAATGGCGGCCGTTGAGCTGAGGAGAGATAAAGGAGAAGACAACAGCAGCATAGAGTTCTTAAGAAAAAAAAATCTTTTAGTCTCCAAGTGGGGTATTTCTCCCATTCTATGTTGTTGTTCTTGTTGTTTGATCATTGTAAATCAACTAGTAGTCCTCAACTTACAGTGGTCTGCTTAATGACCGTTCAGAGTTACAACGGCACAGGGGGGCAAAAGTGTCTTAGGGCCATGTTTCACAATTGCGACCTTTGAAGGATCACGTGGGGTCAAAATTCAGGTGCTTGGCACGCTTGCTCACACTTACGACCGCTGCTGTGTCTCAGGGGTTACGGGATTCCCCCTTTTTTTAACGACCTCCTGACAAGCGGGAAAGCCGGATCCGCTGAACAACGCCGTCGCTAACTGACACACTGCAGAGATTCACTTAACAACTATTGGCAAGGAAAGGGCTGCGAATTGTGCAAAACTGTATCATTTAAAAACGGAGATCTGGAGCTCAGTTGTGGGAGTAAATCGTGGGCTGCCTGAATTTATGATGGTTGCAGTGTCCTGGGGGGGGGGAGGGGGTCACGTGATTCCCCTTTTAACGACCTTCTGACAAGCAAAGTCAATGGGGAAGCTGGACAACCCCGTCGCTAACTGATACACTGCAGGGATTCACTTAACAACTTTGGCAAAGAAAGTGGTAAAATGGGGGCAAAATTCATTTAACAAATGTTTCACTTAGCACAGTGGTTCCCAAACTTGGCAACTTTAAGACTTGTGGACTTCAACTCCCAGAATTCTCCAGCCAGCAGAGCAGAGCTGGCTGGAGAATTCTGGGAGTTGAAGTCCACAAGTCTTAAAGTTGCCAAGTTTGGGAACCACTGGCTTAGCAACAGAAATTTCGGGCTCAATCATGGTCGTAAGTCGAGGACTACCTATATAATAGCCTCCCTCCTTTTACTGCCCAAAAGTCACTTTTCCAATTTCTTGAGAATTCCCAGAATGAGTTCTTACAAAGCTGGGAAGCTACATGAGAACGTATTTTTTTTTGCTTCCACAGCCGAAGGTGGAGGAAAGGGGGTGGAATAAGAATTTATCCTGTGTCAGATAAGACTATACTTGTCCATGGAGGCTCCATCGGAGATTGTCAAATATTTTTTTTTTTCTTTCTCCTCCCCCTTCCACCCTGATGAGATGCCTTGTGATGAGTGTGTATGTGTGTGTTAGTCTTAGTAAAGTTGTACATAATGTAATGTTGTAAATAATACATTCGGGATTTTAAAAGGTTTAAAGGCTTTAAACCTTTGGGGGAGCAGATCAAAGAAGCAACAGGGTAGCAGAGAAAATAAAGGATTGTTTCCCCCTGCCCTGTGCCAGGCAGAGTAAAAACAGTTTATGCAAAACTTTTCGGTGTTTCAGAAACCAGTCCTCTGTTAGTTTCAGGGAAGGAGGCCCTCAAAGCATAAAAAAAGGGGGAGGGGGTGTTTGGGGGAGAATTGCAATTAACATTTGCAGAAGTGGCTGACCAAAGCCTTCCTGTTACGGTTGAAGAGATGTGTGGAGGGGGGGGAATCAACCAGACCAAAACCCTTCAACTGACCCTCCTGGTCAAAACCAGAACTCAAGAGTTCTCTCCAGCCTTGTAGCCTGTGGCCGTAAGCATGAGACCAAATTGGTTCTCCATAAAGAGAACCAATCCCCTCCTCGGCACCCACGTTAAGTGGTGACTAATCACCACTTTTGCAGTAGCAAGGGGTTCCCAAAGACAAACACTTTATCAGAAATAAAACAACACAGTTCTAGGCTGCATTGAAAAAAAAAAGCCAACACAGTTCTAGGCTGCATAAGCAGAGGGATAGAATCAAGATCACGTGAAATATTAATACCACTTTATAATGTAAGGCCACACTTGGAATCCTGCATCCAGTTTTGGTCACCACGATGTAGAAAAGATGTGGAGACTCTGGAAAGAGTGCAGAGAAGAGCAACAAAGAGGATTAGAGGACTGGAGATTAAAACATATGAAGAACGGTTGCAGGAACTGGGTATGTCTAGTTTAATGAAAAGAAGGACTAGGGGAGACATGATAGCAGTCTTCCAATATCTCAGGGGTTGCCACAAAGAAGAGGGAGTCAAGCTATTCTCCAAGGCACCTGAGGGTAGAACAAGAAGCAATGGGTGGAAACTAATCAAGGAGAGAAGCAACTTAGAACTGAGGAGAAATTGAACATTGGGCACTATCTAATAAAATGAAATTCAATGGTGAAAAGAGGAAGGTTCTACATTTAGGCAAGAAAACCAAAATGCACAGATACAGTATAGGTGGTGCCTTGCTCAACAGTAGTAACTGTGAAAGGGATCTTGGAGTCCTAGTGGACAACCATTTAAATAGGAGCCAGCCGTGTGCAGCAGCTGCCAAAAAAGCCAACACAGTTCTAGGCTGCATCAACAGAGGGAGAGAATCAAGATCACGTGAAGGGTTAATATCACTTTATAAGGCCTTGGTAAGGCCACACTTGGAATATTTGCAGTCAGTTTTGGTCGCCACGATGTAGAAAAGATGTGGAGACTCTGGAAGGAGTGCAGAGAAGAGCAACAAAGATGATTAGAGGACTGGAGACTAAAACATATGAAGAACGGTTGCAGGAACTGAGTATGTCTAGTTTAATGAAAAGGAGGACTAGGGGAGACATGATAGCAGCCTTCCAATATCTCAGGGGCTGCCACAAAGAAGAGGGAGTCAAACTATTCTCCAAGGCACCTGAGGGTAGAATGAGAAGCAATGGGTGGAAATTAATTAAGGAGAGAAGCAACTTAGAACTGAGGAGGAATTTCCTGACAGTGAGAACAATTAATCAGTGGGACAGAAGTTGCCTCCAGAAGTTGTGAATGCCCCAAGACTGGAAGTCTTTAAGAAGATGTTGGATAGCCATTTGTCTGAAGTGGTGTAGGGTTTCCTGCCTAAGCAGGGGGTTGAAGACCTCCAAGGTCCCTTCCAACTTTGTTATTCTGTTATTTTAAGATTGATGGGGCGTTCTTGAAAAGCGGGGCCAGAAAACAAGTGCGCCCACCCCGACACCCCTATTTCTTAAAAACTCGCGGGCTCTTTCCCCTCCTTCCTCTAGAACATTCGTTTTTCCAGTGCCCCCTTTCTTTACAGTTGGCACATTGGTCCTTTTCTAACTGACCGGGATGGAAAAACCCTGCCTGCGGGGTCGTCCAGGACGGTTGGCAAAAGGGGTCTTGCCCTCGTCCCCCAGCCCTCCCTCTCCCTGTTCCCCTCTCTCTCATCCATGTTCCCCTCCCTCCTCCTCCTCCTCCTCCTCCTCCTCCTCCTCCTCCTCCTCCTCCTCCTCCTCTCTGCGGGGCTGGCTCCATCATTTGCCCTCGCCCCTGAGCCCTCCCTCTCCCTGTTCCCCTCCCTCTCATCCACGTTCCTCTCCCTTCTCCTCCTCCTCCTCCTCCTCCTCCTCCTCCTCCTCCTCCTCCTCCTCCTCCTCCTCTCTGCGGGGCTGGCTCCATCATTTGCCCTCGCCCCTGAACCCTCCCTCTCCCTGTTCCCCTCTCTCTCATCCACGTTCCCCTCCCTCCTCCTCCTCCTCCTCCTCCTCCTCCTCCCTGTGGGGCTGGCTCCATCATTTGCCCTCGCCCCTGAGCCCTCCCTCTCCCTGTTCCCCTCCCTCTCATCCATGTTCCCCTCCCTCCTCCTCCTCCTCCTCCTCCTCCTCCTCCTCCTCCTCCTCTCTGTGGGGCTATCTCCAGCACGTAAACTTGGTTTACGAGGGAGGGCCACATTTTCGCTTCCTCCTTCGGTTTGCCTTCTCCCCTTTCCACGTAGACCTTTTGAGCTTCTCTTTGAAGGTCTGCTAAGGTTTTAGAGTGCCAGCCCTCCATTTCCTGGATTTTGTTTCGGATATCTGGCCAGGCTTTTGCCACGAAATAAACTTTTAGCAAATGCTGCGTCAGAGGGGCTTCCAGATTCGTGCCGGCGTACCTCCTCACCTGATCGGTCAGCCTCTCTAAAAAGGCTGATGGAGATTCCTCCTTCCCCTGGGAGATCTCCAGGGCTTTAATGAAATTATTTGGATCAGCCTCCTGGATCCCTTGGATGATCAGGTGCCGGAGGTTGACCAAATAAGTCCTGTGAAGCAGGTTCGTGGGGACCCATCCAGGGTCCACCTCGGGGAATTTTCCCGGCATGACCCCAACTCCCGGAGGATAGCGCTTCTCCCATCCTTTCAAGGCGGCTTTTAGGATCTGGCCTTTTTCCTTTTCCGAAAAGAGGATGCTTAAAATCAACATCAGCTCGGCCCAGGTGTAAAGGCTGGGCCCTAAGAACTGATCCAATTGTTCGGCCAGGCCAATGGGATCTTCCGTGAAGGATTTCATGTCTTGCTTGAAACTCCTAACCTCGCTGCGGGTCAAGGGATCGTTGACAAAGGCAACTGGTTGGTAGCTTATGGGGCTCCAGCCCAGAGGGAACCTGTCCTCATTGAATTGGTCCTCCTGCCCTGTGGAAGGGCTTTCCCTATCTTTGTGTGGGGAGGGAAAATTCGGGATACCCTTTTCACACTGTTCCACTTCCCTTCCCAAGCCGGGTCCCACAGTCGCCTGTTCTATTAAACGCACAGACGGACTGGGGGCTCCCTCCTGTTCCTGATAAGGGGGTGGGGGCAAAGCGTCCTGGGGGTCCCAAGGCTCTTTAAACTTCCCCGCCTCTCTTCTCAAGCCTGGATGAGATTGTCCACTAAAACCTGATTCAGGGTCCGGCTGTAGCGGAATCGACGGTCTCACAGTCGCCTGGTCTATGAAACGCACAACCGGACTGGGGGCTTCCTCCAGTTCCTGATAAGGGGGTGGGGGCAAAGCGTCCCGGGGGTCCCAAGGCTTTGTAAACTTCCCCGCCTCTCTTCTCAAGCCTGGATGAGATTGTCCACTAAAACCTGATTCAGGTTCCGGCTGTAGCGGGGTCACAGTCGCCTGGTCAATGAAACGCACAACCGGACTGGGGACTTCCTGATAAGGGGGTGGTGGGGGCAAAGAGTCCAAAGGGTCAAAGGGCTTTATACCCTGGTCCACCTCCCTTCTCAAGCCTGGGTGTGATTGTCCACCAGGGCCCAGTTCTGGCAGTCCCACAGTGGCCTGGTCTATGAAACGCACAGCCGGACTGGAGGCTCCCTCCTGCTCCCGACCCTGGGGTCCATCAAGGGTTGGGGGCAAAGAGTCCCGAGCCATGGGTCCCTCCTTTCGAGCTCCCATCGTGGCCCTCCCGTGGTCAAACAGGCCAAGACTGCCAGCTCCTTTCCAACAAGAGGCGTATTCGGATTCCTCCTGGGAGAAAGGTTGCTTGTTGTTTACGTAGCTTTTCAACATCTGGCACAGCCAGTCCTCTTCCGATCCATAGCATGGCCAGAAGACGGCTGGCGGCCCAATGCTATCCCTGGTCCATACCGAACAGCAGTACTTCATCATTTTCTTCTTATCCTTGGACCTGGTGTAGGGATTATCTTTCCAATCCTTCAGCATCCTGGCCAAGGGACTATCCTGGGGGACGCTTGCCAGGATGTTTGGCTCCACATCTCCTTTGTCTCCCTCAGGCCTAGAATTCTCATTCCCCATTCTGTCTCTTTTTCTCTTTTATGCCCTCTTAACGCTTCGTCTCCCCTCTGGCGGTTTTCCTCAAGGAAGAACAGACAGGATCCAATCCTTATTTGCACGTGTCTCTCTCTCCCCCACCCTCTCTCTGTCTCCCTCTTTCTCTCTCTCTGTCTTTCTCTGTCTGTCTGTCTGTCTCTCTGTCTTTATGTCTCTGTCTCTCTCTCTTTCTCTCCTCCCTCTGTCTCCCTCTCTGTCTTTCTGTCTGTCTCTCTCTCTCTCTCTCTCTGTCTTTATGTCTATCTGTCTATCTATCTCTCTTTCTCTCTCAGTCTTTCTGTCTCTCTTTCTCTCTGTGTGTCTCTTTCTCCCCCTCCTCTCTCTCTCTGTGTCCTCTCCCTCCCTCTCTGTCTCCTTCTCCCTCTCTCTGTCTTTCTGTCTGTCTCTTTCTGTCTGTCTTTATGTCTGTCTGTCTCTCTCTCTCTCTCTGTCTCCCTCTTTCTCTCTGTTTTTCTCTCTCTCTGTCTCTCCTTCTCTCCCTCTCCTCTCTCTCTCTGTTCTCTTTCTCTGTCTCCCTCTCTCTCTCTCTCTCTCTCTTTCTCTACCTCTCCTCTCTCTGTTCTCTCTCTCTCTGTTCTCTCTCTCTCTCTGTGTGTCTCTCTCTCTGTCTCCCTCTCCTTCTCCTTCTTTCTCTGTCTCTCCCTCTCTCCTTCTTTCTTTCTCTCTCTCTCTCTTTGTCTCTTTCTCTCCCTCTCCTCTCTCTCTCTCTGTTCTCTCTCTCTCTGTCTCCCTCTCTCTCTCTCTCTTTCTCTACCTCTCTCCTCTCTCTGTTCTCTCTCTCTCTGTCTCTCTCTTTCTCTCTCTCTCTCTGTCTCCCTCTCCTTCTCCTTCTTTCTCTGTCTCTCCCTCTCTCCTTCTTTCTTTCTCTCTCTCTCTCTCTGTCTCTCTCTGTCTCTCTCTGTTCTCTCTCTCTCTGTCTCCCTCTCCTTCGCTCTCTGTCTCTCCCTCTCTCCTTCTCTCTCTCTCTCTCACACACAAACACTTTCAAGAGTCTCACAAAATGTCCCAACCCCCAAGGCAAACACTTAGGTCCGTTTTTTTCTTACCGTGGTCCCTGCACGCCTGGTTCCTGGACTGGGGTGCCCCACTTATTTTCTCCTACTCCCCTCTTGAGTGCTGGGTCACTCTGACTGTATCCTGGGACTGCAGTCAATCGGAGGAGATGGACGAGCCCCCCCCCCAGGGGCGGCGAGGGGAGGGGGATTGGCCCCACTCCCTGCAATGACTTTTAAAATCCTGGAGGAGCCCCCCACCCCCAACTTGTGAGAAATGCCCTCCCTTAGTCAGAAATGGGGCAGGGTCCCGACGTGAAGCAGCAAGGAGTTCTATTGTAAAATAGGTTCTTGCATAAAGGGAGTAGTCAGCAGGAGTAGGCACACCCCCAAACTAGATCTCGAGCCTTTTATCCCCTCGGCCGCCCCCGGAGCAGAAATCCCTCCCCTGCCACCCTATTTGAGGAGAAACACACAAACTTTCCGGAACGCCTACTTCCCCCCCCCCCGCCTCCCCTTTTTGGGGAATTTCCCTCCCTTTGCTTCCTCCCAACCCCTTATCTAGTTTCTCTCCCACCCTCTTTTGTTTTTACATTACATCAAGTTTTTTCGTTTGTTTTAATTTAGCAATGCGTGCAATTTTGCTCAACTCACAGAACCTCCGGTTTCCTTGGAACTTGTAGGACATGTTTTAAAGTTGTTGTTATTATTTATCAGAATAAAGACACAAAAGAGTTAATATAGGTTGTTGCTGCTAAATGCCATGTCTGTTGTGAACAAAGCTCTCCTCATCCGGGATTTAATATTAGACGAGGAGGCAGTCCTGTCCTCCGGGAGCTGCGCTGGCTATTCAAGGAGCCAAGGTGGCGCAGTGGTTAAATGCAGCACTGCAGGCTACTGCTAGATCAGCAGGTCAGCGGTTCAAATCTCACCGGCTCAGGGTTGACTCAGCCTTCCATCCTTCCGAGGTGGGTAAAATGAGGACCCGGATTGTTGTTGGGGGCAATATGCTGACTCTGTAAACCACTTAGAGAGGCCTGAAAGGCCTATGAAGCGGTATATAAGTCTACTGCTATTGCTACTGCTATATTGCTATAATTGGTCTCCGAACGCAATTCAAGGTGTTGGTTATTACTTTTAAAGCCCTACATGACTTAGGGCCAGCGTACCTTCGAGACCGCCTAATGCCACATACCTCCCAGCGGCCAGTAAGATCCCACAGATTGGGCCTCCTTCAGATACCGTCAGCCGGACAGTGTCGGCTGGGGGGCCCCTGGAGGAGAGCCTTCTCTGTGGCTGCCCCGACTCTTTGGAATCAGCTACCCCCAGAGATCCGGACCATACCCACTCTCATGGCCTTCAGGAAAGCTGTAAAAACTTGGCTGTTCCGGCAGGCCTGGGGCTGTTGACCTCACTGTTGAGGTCCAGCCCCGATTAGAATGAATGTATGAGGTGTTGCTATTTTAAACCATTTTTTTCGTTATGTGTTCGTTATGTGTCTTTTTTTTTTTCTTCTCTTTTTGTAAGCCGCCCAGAGTCCTTCGGGATTGGGCGGCATATAAATTTTATAAATAAATAAAAAATAAAATAAATAAATAAAGCAGATAAGCAAATATGGGATAGGACATAATAAGTCGTACTCTTTTTTAATTGTACTGTAGGAAGTTATCACCCAGCCCTCTCCCAGAAAAATGAAATATCCTAGGAAAGTGGGGGGAAAGACATGGAGGCTACTTGGAAAGATGGTTTATTGTTGGACAGGACCACATGGCTTGAGCCGTGGTGGCGCAGTGGTTAAATGCAGCACTGCAGGCTACTTCAGCTGACTGCAGTTCTGCAATTCGGCTGTTCAAATCTCACCGGCTCAGGGTTGACTCAGCCTTCCATCCTTCCGAGGTGGGTAAAATGAGGACCCGGATTGTTGTTGGGGGCAATATGCTGACTCTGTAAACCGCTTAGAGAGGGCTGAAAGCCCTAGGAAGCGGGATATAAGTCTAACTGCTATTGCTATTGCTATTGAGTCCTGAACAGAAAAGGTGATCACATGCTTCAGTGTTGGTGGAGAAGAAGAGAAGGGCTGAAGGAGGGGCTTGCTAGGCTTTTTATAACCTGTTTAGTCCCACCACTCTGTTTCCTGTTCCTGTGTAAGAAATGTATTCTGATTGGTTGTCAGACTCCCATAGGGCCATGAAGGGGGCTACTCTCTAGGCTGTGTTTTGATTCCAGGTTTGGTTGAGTTCTCAGATGCCATGTGGTCAGTTGGGGCCAATATTATCATGCTTTCCTGTAGCTGAAGTGGAGAAGTCTTTATTATGTAAAGTGGACTAGCTTGGCCTTCTTAATGGCTGTTAGTTAATGGCCGAGTGGCTGTTGTGTTTCCCTCCCAACAATTTGGCCAATGTTCCAACACTTAGGCTGGGGGGTCAAATTTTATACCCCTCAGATAGGGTCCGCAACCTAGGAGTCCTCCTGGATCCACAGCTGACTTTTGACCACCAGTTGTCAGCTGTGACCAGGGGGGCATTTGCCCAGGTTCGCCTGGTCCGCCAGTTGCGGCCCTACCTAAACCGGGAGGCTCTCGCAACAGTCACTCGAGCCCTTGTGATCTCTAGGCTGGAATACTGCAATGGGCTCTACATGGGGTTGCCCTTGAAGTGCATCCGGCGACTGCAGTTAGTCCAGAATGCAGCCGCGCGAGTGATAGTGGGCGCACCGCGGTTCGCCCACATAACACCCATCCTCCGCGAGCTGCACTGGCTACCTGTCGATCTCCGGGTGCGCTTCAGGGTACTGATGACCACCTTTAAAGCACTCCATGGTAGTGGATCTGGGTACTTGAGAGACCGCCTTCTGCCGATTACCTCCCTCCGACCGATTAGATCGCACAGACTGGGCCTCCTCCGAATCCCATCCGCCAGTCAATGTCGACTGGCGACTACACGGAGGAGAGCCTTTTCTGTTGCAGCTCCGACCCTGTGGAACGACCTCCCCGTCGAGATCCGCACCCTCACCACCATCCAGACCTTCCGCGCAGCCCTCAAGACCTGGCTCTCCCATCAGGCCTGGGGATAGGTTCCCAATTTTCCCGCCCGAGTGTTGACTGTTGAACGAAAGTTGTGTTTTATTATTTTCTTCTGTTCGCACATTGTTTGTCTTCTGATATTGCACCCCCTTCCCTGTGATTGTAAGCCGCCCTGAGTCCCCTCAGGGAAAAGGGTGGCCTATAAATCTTAATAAAATGTCTAAAAATGTCTAAATGTCTTGGCCTTCTTAATGGCCCATTGACAAAGTGGGGATGGGCAGGAAGCTACAGGCAGCTATTCTGTCTTTTAAAACACGTTTCTTTCTTTTCACATCCAGAGAAATATTCTGCCTTTTCAATATTTCCTAGGATATTTTCATTTCTCTGCTAGAGGGCTGGATGATAACTTCACCCAAATAAAAGGACAGAATCAAGATCATGTGAAGCGTTGATACAACCACTTTATAATGCCTTGGTAAGGCCTCACTTGGGCTACTGAATCCAGCTTTGGTCTCCACAATGCAAAAAAAGATGTGGAGACTCTAGAATGAGTGCAGAGGGGAGCAACGAAGATGATTAGGTTGCTGGAACTGGGTCTATCTAGTTTAATGAAAAGAAGGCATGATAGCAGCCTTCCAATATCTCAGGGTGTTGCAGAAATGAGACCACACCAGCTCTTTGTCAAAGGGAAAGGTTTATTGCGCAAGGTTCAGCAGCGCATCGATTCAGCAGTTTGCACAACATTCAGCACAAGGTCCAGCAGTTGTTTACAAGCCTTTATACTCTCTCAGCCAGGATATTGATCATTCAAAGTACACATTCTTCCCGTGTCATGCATGCCTCGTACACATCAACCCCTAGTGACAGCTTATACATCACCTTTGCTTGTGTAGGAAGTTATCACCCAGCCCCCTCCCAGAAAAAAATGAAATATCCTAGGAAATATTGAAAAGGCAGAATATTTCTCTGGATGTGAAAAGGAAGACACATGTTTTAGCAATAGCAATAGCAGTTAGACTTATATACCGCTTCATAGGGCTTTCAGCCCTCTCTAAGCGGTTTACAGAGTCAGCATATTGCCCCCAACAACAATCCAGATCCTCATTTTACCCACCTCGGAAGGATGGAAGGCTGAGTCAACCCTGAGCCGGTGAGATTTGAACCGCCGAACTGCCGAACTAGCAGTCAGCTGAAGTAGCCTGCAGTACTGCACTCTAACCACTGCGCCACCTTGGCTCTAAAAGACAGAATAGCTCCCTGTATCTTCCTGCCCATCCCCACTTTGTCAATGGGCCATTACGAAGGCCAAGCTGGTCCACTTTACATAATAAAGAGTTCTCCCCTTCAGCTCCAGGGGGATGGGATTAAGGCATGATAATATTGGCCCTTTACCCAACTCCCCACATGGCATCTGAGAACTCAACCAAACCTGGATTCAAAACGCAGCCTAGAGAGTTGTCCCTGCATGGGCCCATGGGAGTCTGACAACCAATCAGAATACAAGCTCAAGATCTGGACTACTGCAATGCACTCTACATGGGGCAGCCCTTGAAGAGCATTCGGAGACTTCAACTGGTCCAGAATGCGGCGGGCGATTGTGGGTGTACTTCGATACACCCACGTTACACCTATCCTCTGTGAGCTGCACTGGCTTCCAATCGGTCTCCGGATACGCTTCAAGGTGCTAGTTATCACTTATAAAGCCCTTCATGGTATTGGACCTGGGTACTTGAGAGACCGCCTGCTGCCAATTACCTCCCAAAGACCCATTAGATCACACAGGGTCGGCCTCCTCCGGGTTCCGTCTACCAGCCAATGCCATCTGGCTACGACCCGGGGGAGGGCCTTCTCTGTTGCAGCTCCGGCCCTTTGGAATGAACTCCCTGCGGAGATTCGGACCCTCACCTCTCTCCAGGCCTTCCGAAAAGCCGTTAAAACCTGGCTGTGTCGGCAGGCCTGGGGTTGATGAGTTCCCTTCCCCTCTCGACAGGTATGGTTGTTGGTCATTTTAAATGTCTATTTGTACTTGTATGTTCCCCTTTCCCGTTTAAGTTGTTCGCCGCCCTGAGTCCCTTTTTGGGAATAGGGCGGCATATAAATAAAATAAAACTTAAACTTAAACTTAAAGGCCAGAGGGGGACAAAACCAGGGACTCAGCATCTCAGCCTTCCCTTCTCTTCTCTTCTCCACCAACATTGAAGCATCACCTTTTCTGTTCAGGGCTCAAACCATGTGGCCCTGTCCACCAATAAACCATCTTTCCAAGCAGCCTCCATGTCTCCAGTGTCTTTTCCCCCAATTGGAGCCGAACCCAGAAGGACGTTTCTTTCAACACTTGACTGCCATATATATAAGGATATAATTGTACCCATTTCCTGGCTCCTTTGTTTCGGCCTGGTCAGGCAGATAGGGTACTCAATCTCCTGTTGCGTGCTTGAAGGAGTCAGGGCGTTACTGCCCAGCCTAACCTTATCTGGATGTCAACCTTCTACTTTAAGGGGTTGCCACAAAGAAGAGAGTCAAAATATTCTCCAAAGCACCTAATGGCAGGACAAGAAGCAATGGATGGAAACTAATCAAGGAGAGAAGCATCCTGGAACTGGGGGGGATGGGGGGGTCCTGATAGTTGCAACAGTTAATCAGTGGAACAGGAGTTGTGAATTCTCCAACACTGGACGTTTTTAAGAACAGGTTGGGCCACCATTTGTCTGAAGTGGTGTAGGGTTTCCTGCCTGAGCAGGGGGTTGGACTAGAAGACCTCCAAGGGCCCCTTCCAACTCTATTATTCTGTGTATGTGACACCAGAGAATGCTAGAGATGCTTTGTTTCCCTTTCAAGATACTGTGTGGGAGCCAAGCATCCCAGGAGATTTGATGCAGCTTTAATGATTGCTATTCCAAAGAATAATTTTGAGAATGAGCCGTTAAAGCCTGAGCTAGTTCACTTTACATAATAAAGGTAGTATCACCTTTTCACAGAAACTCACCACGTGGCATCTGAGAACTCAAGCAAACTTGGGATTCAAAACGCAGCCTAGAGAGTTGCTCCTGCATGGGCCCATGGGACTCTGACAACCAATCAGAACACAAGCTCAAGATCAAAGGCCAGAGAGGGCATAAAACCAGGGACTCAGCTTCCCTTCTCTTCTTCTCCACCAACATTGAAGCCTGTGATCACCTTTTCTGTTCAGGGCTCAAGCCATGTGGTCCTGTCCACCATTAAAACCATCCTTCCAAGCAGCCTCCATGTCTCCAGTGTCAAACTCAGAAGGACATGTCTTTCAACACAAGGATACACCGATACTATACTGAAGGGGAATAGTAATAAGGATACTGTTAGGAATATAGTTCTAATGGTTGGGTTGGCAATATATAACTCATGTAACAATGCTATAACTGTTTCTTTAAATCATACTGTAACATGTGATTGGTTGCTGTTTTCTTCAATCGGTCTTAAGAGGGAGCCAGAATGACTGTTAGCTCT